>NW_027096009.1:1500000-1623357 GCF_040115645.1 Euwallacea fornicatus
AAAGTGTCAAATTAATCAGCACGACGAGATCTTTAAAATAACACAACACATCATGATTGCATCTTGATGAATTTCCATGAAAAATAGTACTTTATGTGCTCAAACACACAACTTTTGTGACTTTTCAAACTTTGAAGCTCGATAACTTCGGCAAATAAGAACCAAATTTGTTAAACAAAGTGTCACATTAATCAGCTCGACGAGATTTTGAAGATGTCACAACACATCATGATTGCATCTTGATGAATTTCCAAGACAAATAGTACTTTATATGGTCAAACACAAAACTTTTGTGACTTTTCACACTTTGTAGATCGATAACTTCAGCAAATGAGCACCAAATTTGTTAAACAAAGTGTCAAATTAATCAGCTCGACGAGATCTTTAAAATAACACAACACATCATGATTGCATCTTGATGAATTTCCAAGACAAATAGTACTTTATGTGCTCAAACACAAAACTTTTGTGACTTTTCACACTTTGTAGATCGATAACTTCGGCAAATTAGGACCAAATTTGTTAAACAAAGTGTCAAATTAATCAGCACGACGAGATCTTTAAAATAACACAACACATCATGATTGCATCTTGATGAATTTCCATGAAAAATAGTACTTTATGTGCTCAAACACACAACTTTTGTGACTTTTCAAACTTTGAAGCTCGATAACTTCGGCAAATAAGAACCAAATTTGTTAAACAAAGTGTCAAATTAATCAGCTCGACGAGATCTTTAAAATGACACAACACATCATGATTGCCTCTTGATGAATTTCCAAGACAAAGAGTACTTTATGTGCTCAAACACACAACTTTTGTGACTTTTCAAACTTTGAAGCTCGATAACTTCGGTAAATTAGGACCAAATTTGTTAAACAAAGTGTCAAATTAATCAGCTCGACGAGATCTTTAAAATAACACAACAGATCATGATTGCATCTTGATGAATTTCCAAGACAAATAGTACTTTATGTGCTCAAACACCCAACTTTTGTGACTTTTCAAACTTTGAAGCTCGATAACTTCGGCAAATTAGGACAAAATTTGTTAAACAAAGTGTCACATTAATCAGCTCGTCGAGATGTTTGAGACGTCACAACAAATCATGATTGCATCTTGATGAATTTCCATGAAAAATAGTACTTTATATGCTCAAACACACAACTTTTGTGACTTTTCACACTTTGTAGATCGATAACTTCAGCAAATGAGGACCAAATTTGTTAAACAAAGTGTCAAATTAATCAGCTCGACGAGATCTTTAAAATGACACAACACATCATGATTGCATCTTGATGAATTTCCAAGACAAATAGTACTTTATGTGCTCAACCACACAACTTTTGTGACTTTTCAAACTTTGAGGCTCGATAACTTCGGTAAATTAGGACCAAATTTGTTAAACAAAGTGTCAAATTAATCAGCTCGACGAGATCTTTAAAATAACACAGCACATCATGATTGCATCTTAATGAATTTCCATGAAAAATAGTACTTTATATGTTCAAACACAAAACTTTTGTGACTTTTCACACTTTGTAGATCGATAACTTCAGCAAATGAGGATCAAATTTGTTAAACAAAGTGTCAAATTAATCAGCTCGACGAGATCTTTAAAATAACACGGCACATCATGATTGCATCTTAATGAATTTCCATGAAAAATAGTACTTTATATGGTCAAACACAAAACTTTTGTGACTTTTCACACTTTGTAGATCGATAACTTCAGCAAATGAGTACCAAATTTGTTAAACAAAGTGTCACATTAATCAGCTCGACGAGATTTTGAAGATGTCACAACACATCATGATTGCATCTTGATGAATTTCCAAGACAAATAGTACTTTATGTGCTCAAACACACAACTTTTATGACTTTTCACACTTTGTAGATCGATAACTTCAGCAAATGAGTACCAAATTTGTTAAACAAAGTGTCAAATTAATCAGCTCGACGAGATCTTTAAAATGACACAACACATCATGATTGCATCTTGATGAATTTCCAAGACAAATAGTACTTTATGTGCTCAAACACACAACTTTTGTGACTTTTCAAACTTTGAGGCTCGATAACTTCGGTAAATTAGGACCAAATTTGTTAAACAAAGTGTCAAATTAATCAGCTCGACGAGATCTTTAAAATAACACAGCACATCATGATTGCATCTTAATGAATTTCCATGAAAAATAGTACTTTATATGGTCAAACACAAAACTTTTGTGACTTTTCACACTTTGTAGATCGATAACTTCGGCAAATTAGGACCAAATTTGTTAAACAAAGTGTCAAATTAATCAGCACGACGAGATCTTTAAAATAACACAACACATCATGATTGCATCTTGATGAATTTCCCAGACAAATAGTACTTTATGTGCTCAAACACACAACTTTTGTGACTTTTCACACTTTGTAGATCGATAACTTCAGCAAATGAGTACCAAATTTGTTAAACAAAGTGTCAAATTAATCAGCTCGACGAGATCTTTAAAATGACACAACACATCATGATTGCATCTTGATGAATTTCCAAGACAAATAGTACTTTATGTGCTCAAACACACAACTTTTGTGACTTTTCAAACTTTGAGGCTCGATAACTTCGGTAAATTAGGACCAAATTTGTTAAACAAAGTGTCAAATTAATCAGCTCGACGAGATCTTTAAAATAACACAGCACATCATGATTGCATCTTAATGAATTTCCATGAAAAATAGTACTTTATATGGTCAAACACAAAACTTTTGTGACTTTTCACACTTTGTAGATCGATAACTTCAGCAAATGAGGATCAAATTTGTTAAACAAAGTGTCAAATTAATCAGCTTGACGAGATCTTTAAAATAACACGGCACATCATGATTGCATCTTAATGAATTTCCATGAAAAATAGTACTTTATATGGTCAAACACAAAACTTTTGTGACTTTTCACACTTTGTAGATCGATAACTTCAGCAAATGAGTACCAAATTTGTTAAACAAAGTGTCACATTAATCAGCTCGACGAGATTTTGAAGATGTCACAACACATCATGATTGCATCTTGATGAATTTCCAAGACAAATAGTACTTTATGTGCTCAAACACACAACTTTTATGACTTTTCAAACTTTGATGCTCGATAACTTCGGCAAATGAGAACCAAATTTGTTAAACAAAGTGTCACATTAATCAGCTCGACGAGATTTTGAAGATGTCACAACACATCATGATTGCATCTTGATGAATTTCCAAGACAAATAGTACTTTATATGGTCAAACACAAAACTTTTGTGACTTTTCACACTTTGTAGATCGATAACTTCAGCAAATGAGCACCAAATTTGTTAAACAAAGTGTCACATTAATCAGCTCGACGAGATTTTGAAGATGTCACAACACATCATGATTGCATCTTGATGAATTTCCAAGACAAATAGTACTTTATATGCTCAAACACACAACTTTTATGACTTTTCAAACTTTGAAGCTCGATAACTTCGGCAAATGAGAACCAAATTTGTTAAACAAAGTGTCACATTAATCAGCTCGACGAGATTTTGAAGATGTCACAACACATCATGATTGCATCTTGATGAATTTCCAAGACAAATAGTACTTTATATGCTCAAACACACAACTTTTATGACTTTTCAAACTTTGAGCTCGATAACTTCGGCAAATGAGAACCAAATTTGTTAAACAAAGTGTCAAATTAATCAGCTCGACGAGATCTTTAAAATAACACAACACATCATGATTGCCTCTTGATGAATTTCCATGAAAAATAGTACTTTATGTGCTCAAACACAAAACTTTTGTGACTTTTCACACTTTGTAGATCGATAACTTCAGCAAATGAGGATCAAATTTGTTAAACAAAGTGTCACATTAATCAGCTCGACGAGACCTTTAAAATGACACAACACATCATGATTGCATCTTGATGAATTTCCATGAAAAATAGTACTTTATGTGCTCAAACACACAACTTTTGTGACTTTTCAAATTTTGAGGCTCGATAACTTCGGTAAATTAGGACCAAATTTGTTAAACAAAGTGTCAAATTAATCAGCTCGACGAGATCTTTAAAATAACACAACACATCATGATTGCATCTTGATGAATTTCCATGAAAAATAGTACTTTATGTGCTCAAACACCCAACTTTTGTGACTTTTCAAACTTTGAAGCTCGATAACTTCGGCAAATGAGAACCAAATTTGTTAATCAAAGTGTCAAATTAATCAGCTCGAAGAGACCTTTAAAATGACACAACACATCATGATTGCATCTTGATGAATTTCCAAGACAAATAGTACTTTATGTGCTCAAACACACAACTTTTATGACTTTTCAAACTTTGAAGCTCGATAACTTCGGTAAATTATGACCAAATTTGTTAAACAAAGTGTCAAATTAATCAGCTCGACGAGATCTTTAAAATAACACAACACATCATGATTGCATCTTGATGAATTTCCAAGACAAATAGTACTTTATGTGCTCAAACACACAACTTTTGTGACTTTTCAAACTTTGAGGCTCGATAACTTCGGTAAATTAGGACCAAATTTGTTAAACAAAGTGTCAAATTAATCAGCTCGACGAGATCTTTAAAATAACACAGCACATCATGATTGCATCTTAATGAATTTCCATGAAAAATAGTACTTTATATGGTCAAACACAAAACTTTTGTGACTTTTCACACTTTGTAGATCGATAACTTCAGCAAATGAGTACCAAATTTGTTAAACAAAGTGTCACATTAATCAGCTCGACGAGATTTTGAAGATGTCACAACACATCATGATTGCATCTTGATGAATTTCCAAGACAAATAGTACTTTATGTGCTCAAACACACAACTTTTATGACTTTTCAAACTTTGATGCTCGATAACTTCGGCAAATGAGAACCAAATTTGTTAAACAAAGTGTCACATTAATCAGCTCGACGAGATTTTGAAGATGTCACAACACATCATGATTGCATCTTGATGAATTTCCAAGACAAATAGTACTTTATATGGTCAAACACAAAACTTTTGTGACTTTTCACACTTTGTAGATCGATAACTTCAGCAAATGAGCACCAAATTTGTTAAACAAAGTGTCACATTAATCAGCTCGACGAGATTTTGAAGATGTCACAACACATCATGATTGCATCTTGATGAATTTCCAAGACAAATAGTACTTTATATGCTCAAACACACAACTTTTATGACTTTTCAAACTTTGAAGCTCGATAACTTCGGCAAATGAGAACCAAATTTGTTAAACAAAGTGTCACATTAATCAGCTCGACGAGATTTTGAAGATGTCACAACACATCATGATTGCATCTTGATGAATTTCCAAGACAAATAGTACTTTATATGCTCAAACACACAACTTTTATGACTTTTCAAACTTTGAGCTCGATAACTTCGGCAAATGAGAACCAAATTTGTTAAACAAAGTGTCAAATTAATCAGCTCGACGAGATCTTTAAAATAACACAACACATCATGATTGCCTCTTGATGAATTTCCATGAAAAATAGTACTTTATATGGTCAAACACAAAACTTTTGTGACTTTTCACACTTTGTAGATCGATAACTTCAGCAAATGAGGATCAAATTTGTTAAACAAAGTGTCACATTAATCAGCTCGACGAGACCTTTAAAATGACACAACACATCATGATTGCATCTTGATGAATTTCCATGAAAAATAGTACTTTATGTGCTCAAACACACAACTTTTGTGACTTTTCAAATTTTGAGGCTCGATAACTTCGGCAAATGAGAACCAAATTTGTTAAACAAAGTGTCACATTAATCAGCTCGTCGAGATGTTTGAGACGTCACAACAAATCATGATTGCATCTTGATGAATTTCCATGAAAAATAGTACTTTATGTGCTCAAACACACAACTTTTGTGACTTTTCACACTTTGTAGATCGATAACTTCAGCAAATGAGGACCAAATTTGTTAAACAAAGTGTCAAATTAATCAGCTCGACGAGATCTTTAAAATGACACAACACATCATGATTGCATCTTGATGAATTTCCAAGACAAATAGTACTTTATGTGCTCAAACACACAACTTTTGTGACTTTTCAAACTTTGAGGCTCGATAACTTCGGTAAATTAGGACCAAATTTGTTAAACAAAGTGTCAAATTAATCAGCTCGACGAGATCTTTAAAATGACACAACACATCATGATTGCATCTTGATGAATTTCCAAGACAAATAGTACTTTATGTGCTCAAACACACAACTTTTGTGACTTTTCAAACTTTGAGGCTCGATAACTTCAGCAAATGAGCACCAAATTTGTTAAACAAAGTGTCACATTAATCAGCTCGACGAGATTTTGAAGATGTCACAACACATCATGATTGCATCTTGATGAATTTCCAAGACAAATAGTACTTTATATGCTCAAACACACAACTTTTATGACTTTTCAAACTTTGAAGCTCGATAACTTCGGCAAATGAGAACCAAATTTGTTAAACAAAGTGTCACATTAATCAGCTCGACGAGATTTTGAAGATGTCACAACACATCATGATTGCATCTTGATGAATTTCCAAG
The DNA here is from genome assembly GCF_040115645.1 of Euwallacea fornicatus. NCBI lineage: Eukaryota > Metazoa > Arthropoda > Insecta > Coleoptera > Curculionidae > Euwallacea > Euwallacea fornicatus. Next base: position 1,506,590 of record NW_027096009.1, read on the forward strand.
ACAAATAGTACTTTATATGCTCAAACACACAACTTTTATGACTTTTCAAACTTTGAGCTCGATAACTTCGGCAAATGAGAACCAAATTTGTTAAACAAAGTGTCAAATTAATCAGCTCGACGAGATCTTTAAAATAACACAACACATCATGATTGCATCTTAATGAATTTCCATGAAAAATAGTACTTTATATGGTCAAACACAAAACTTTTGTGACTTTTCACACTTTGTAGATCGATAACTTCAGCAAATGAGGATCAAATTTGTTAAACAAAGTGTCACATTAATCAGCTCGACGAGACCTTTAAAATGACACAACACATCATGATTGCATCTTGATGAATTTCCATGAAAAATAGTACTTTATGTGCTCAAACACACAACTTTTGTGACTTTTCAAACTTTGAGGCTCGATAACTTCGGTAAATTAGAACCAAATTTGTTAAACAAAGTGTCAAATTAATCAGCTCGAAGAGACCTTTAAAATGACACAACACATCATGATTGCATCTTGATGAATTTCCAAGACAAATAGTACTTTATATGCTCAAACACACAACTTTTATGACTTTTCAAACTTTGAAGCTCGATAACTTCGGCAAATGAGAACCAAATTTGTTAAACAAAGTGTCAAATTAATCAGCTCGACGAGATCTTTAAAATAACACAACACATCATGATTGCATCTTGATGAATTTCCATGAAAAATAGTACTTTATGTGCTCAAACACACAACTTTTATGACTTTTCAAACTTTTAGCTCGATAACTTCGGCAAATGAGAACCAAATTTGTTAAACAAAGTGTCAAATTAATCAGCTCGACGAGATCTTTAAAATAACACAACACATCATGATTGCGTCTTAATGAATTTCCATGAAAAATAGTACTTTATATGGTCAAACACAAAACTTTTGTGACTTTTCACACTTTGTAGATCGATAACTTCAGCAAATGAGGATCAAATTTGTTAAACAAAGTGTCACATTAATCAGCTCGACGAGACCTTTAAAATGACACAACACATCATGATTGCATCTTGATGAATTTCCATGAAAAATAGTACTTTATGTGCTCAAACACACAACTTTTGTGACTTTTCAAATTTTGAGGCTCGATAACTTCGGTAAATTAGGACCAAATTTGTTAAACAAAGTGTCAAATTAATCAGCTCGACGAGATCTTTAAAATAACACAACACATCATGATTGCATCTTGATGAATTTCCAAGACAAATAGTACTTTATATGCTCAAACACACAACTTTTATGACTTTTCAAACTTTGAAGCTCGATAACTTCGGCAAATGAGAACCAAATTTGTTAAACAAAGTGTCACATTAATCAGCTCGTCGAGATGTTTGAGACGTCACAACAAATCATGATTGCATCTTGATGAATTTCCATGAAAAATAGTACTTTATGTGCTCAAACACACAACTTTTGTGACTTTTCAAACTTTGAAGCTCGATAACTTCGGCAAATGAGAACCAAATTTGTTAAACAAAGTGTCACATTAATCAGCTCGACGAGATTTTGAAGATGTCACAACACATCATGATTGCATCTTGATGAATTTCCAAGACAAATAGTACTTTATATGCTCAAACACACAACTTTTATGACTTTTCAAACTTTGAGCTCGATAACTTCGGCAAATGAGAACCAAATTTGTTAAACAAAGTGTCAAATTAATCAGCTCGACGAGATCTTTAAAATAACACAACACATCATGATTGCATCTTAATGAATTTCCATGAAAAATAGTACTTTATATGGTCAAACACAAAACTTTTGTGACTTTTCACACTTTGTAGATCGATAACTTCAGCAAATGAGGATCAAATTTGTTAAACAAAGTGTCAAATTAATCAGCTCGACGAGATCTTTAAAATAACACAACACATCATGATTGCATCTTAATGAATTTCCATGAAAAATAGTACTTTATATGGTCAAACACAAAACTTTTGTGACTTTTCACACTTTGTAGATCGATAACTTCAGCAAATGAGGATCAAATTTGTTAAACAAAGTGTCAAATTAATCAGCTCGACGAGATCTTTAAAATGACACAACACATCATGATTGCATCTTGATGAATTTCCAAGACAAATAGTACTTTATATGCTCAAACACACAACTTTTATGACTTTTCACACTTTGTAGATCGATAACTTCAGCAAATGAGGATCAAATTTGTTAAACAAAGTGTCAAATTAATCAGCTCGACGAGATCTTTAAAATGACACAACACATCATGATTGCCTCTTGATGAATTTCCAAGACAAATAGTACTTTATGTGCTCAAACACCCAACTTTTGTGACTTTTCAAACTTTGAAGCTCGATAACTTCGGCAAATTAGGACCAAATTTGTTAAACAAAGTGTCACATTAATCAGCTCGACGAGATCTTTAAAATAACACAACACATCATGATTGCATCTTAATGAATTTCCATGAAAAATAGTACTTTATATGGTCAAACACAAAACTTTTGTGACTTTTCACACTTTGTAGATCGATAACTTCAGCAAATGAGGATCAAATTTGTTAAACAAAGTGTCAAATTAATCAGCTCGACGAGATCTTTAAAATAACACAACACATCATGATTGCATCTTAATGAATTTCCATGAAAAATAGTACTTTATATGGTCAAACACAAAACTTTTGTGACTTTTCACACTTTGTAGATCGATAACTTCAGCAAATGAGGATCAAATTTGTTAAACAAAGTGTCAAATTAATCAGCTCGACGAGATCTTTAAAATGACACAACACATCATGATTGCATCTTGATGAATTTCCAAGACAAATAGTACTTTATATGCTCAAACACACAACTTTTATGACTTTTCAAACTTTGAAGCTCGATAACTTCGGCAAATGAGAACCAAATTTGTTAAACAAAGTGTCACATTAATCAGCTCGACGAGATTTTGAAGATGTCACAACACATCATGATTGCATCTTGATGAATTTCCAAGACAAATAGTACTTTATATGCTCAAACACACAACTTTTATGACTTTTCAAACTTTGAGCTCGATAACTTCGGCAAATGAGAACCAAATTTGTTAAACAAAGTGTCAAATTAATCAGCTCGACGAGATCTTTAAAATAACACAACACATCATGATTGCATCTTAATGAATTTCCATGAAAAATAGTACTTTATATGGTCAAACACAAAACTTTTGTGACTTTTCACACTTTGTAGATCGATAACTTCAGCAAATGAGGATCAAATTTGTTAAACAAAGTGTCACATTAATCAGCTCGACGAGACCTTTAAAATGACACAACACATCATGATTGCATCTTGATGAATTTCCATGAAAAATAGTACTTTATGTGCTCAAACACACAACTTTTGTGACTTTTCAAACTTTGAGGCTCGATAACTTCGGTAAATTAGGACCAAATTTGTTAAACAAAGTGTCATATTAATCAGCTCGACGAGATCTTTAAAATAACACAACACATCATGATTGCATCTTGATGAATTTCCATGAAAAATAGTACTTTATGTGCTCAAACACACAACTTTTGTGACTTTTCAAACTTTGAAGCTCGATAACTTCGGCAAATTAGGACCAAATTTGTTAAACAAAGTGTCAAATTAATCAGCTCGACGAGATCTTTAAAATAACACAACACATCATGATTGCATCTTGATGAATTTCCATGAAAAATAGTACTTTATGTGCTCAAACACCCAACTTTTGTGACTTTTCAAACTTTGAAGCTCGATAACTTCGGCAAATGAGAACCAAATTTGTTAATCAAAGTGTCAAATTAATCAGCTCGAAGAGACCTTTAAAATGACACAACACATCATGATTGCATCTTGATGAATTTCCAAGACAAATAGTACTTTATGTGCTCAAACACACAACTTTTATGACTTTTCAAACTTTGAAGCTCGATAACTTCGGTAAATTAGGACCAAATTTGTTAAACAAAGTGTCAAATTAATCAGCTCGACGAGATCTTTAAAATAACACAACACATCATGATTGCATCTTGATGAATTTCCAAGACAAATAGTACTTTATGTGCTCAAACACAAAACTTTTGTGACTTTTCACACTTTGTAGATCGATAACTTCGGCAAATTAGGACCAAATTTGTTAAACAAAGTGTCAAATTAATCAGCACGACGAGATCTTTAAAATAACACAACACATCATGATTGCCTCTTGATGAATTTCCAAGACAAATAGTACTTTATGTGCTCAAACACCCAACTTTTGTGACTTTTCAAACTTTGAAGCTCGATAACTTCGGCAAATTAGGACCAAATTTGTTAAACAAAGTGTCACATTAATCAGCTCGACGAGATTTTGAAGATGTCACAACACATCATGATTGCATCTTGATGAATTTCCAAGACAAATAGTACTTTATATGCTCAAACACACAACTTTTATGACTTTTCAAACTTTTAGCTCGATAACTTCGGCAAATGAGAACCAAATTTGTTAAACAAAGTGTCAAATTAATCAGCTCGACGAGATCTTTAAAATAACACAACACATCATGATTGCGTCTTAATGAATTTCCATGAAAAATAGTACTTTATATGGTCAAACACAAAACTTTTGTGACTTTTCACACTTTGTAGATCGATAACTTCAGCAAATGAGGATCAAATTTGTTAAACAAAGTGTCACATTAATCAGCTCGACGAGACCTTTAAAATGACACAACACATCATGATTGCATCTTGATGAATTTCCATGAAAAATAGTACTTTATGTGCTCAAACACACAACTTTTGTGACTTTTCAAATTTTGAGGCTCGATAACTTCGGTAAATTAGGACCAAATTTGTTAAACAAAGTGTCACATTAATCAGCTCGTCGAGATGTTTGAGACGTCACAACAAATCATGATTGCATCTTGATGAATTTCCATGAAAAATAGTACTTTATGTGCTCAAACACACAACTTTTGTGACTTTTCACACTTTGTAGATCGATAACTTCAGCAAATGAGGACCAAATTTGTTAAACAAAGTGTCAAATTAATCAGCTCGACGAGATCTTTAAAATGACACAACACATCATGATTGCATCTTGATGAATTTCCAAGACAAATAGTACTTTATGTGCTCAAACACACAACTTTTGTGACTTTTCAAACTTTGAGGCTCGATAACTTCAGCAAATGAGCACCAAATTTGTTAAACAAAGTGTCACATTAATCAGCTCGACGAGATTTTGAAGATGTCACAACACATCATGATTGCATCTTGATGAATTTCCAAGACAAATAGTACTTTATATGCTCAAACACACAACTTTTATGACTTTTCAAACTTTGAAGCTCGATAACTTCGGCAAATGAGAACCAAATTTGTTAAACAAAGTGTCACATTAATCAGCTCGACGAGATTTTGAAGATGTCACAACACATCATGATTGCATCTTGATGAATTTCCAAGACAAATAGTACTTTATATGCTCAAACACACAACTTTTATGACTTTTCAAACTTTGAGCTCGATAACTTCGGCAAATGAGAACCAAATTTGTTAAACAAAGTGTCAAATTAATCAGCTCGACGAGATCTTTAAAATAACACAACACATCATGATTGCATCTTAATGAATTTCCATGAAAAATAGTACTTTATATGGTCAAACACAAAACTTTTGTGACTTTTCACACTTTGTAGATCGATAACTTCAGCAAATGAGGATCAAATTTGTTAAACAAAGTGTCACATTAATCAGCTCGACGAGACCTTTAAAATGACACAACACATCATGATTGCATCTTGATGAATTTCCATGAAAAATAGTACTTTATGTGCTCAAACACACAACTTTTGTGACTTTTCAAACTTTGAGGCTCGATAACTTCGGTAAATTAGGACCAAATTTGTTAAACAAAGTGTCATATTAATCAGCTCGACGAGATCTTTAAAATAACACAACACATCATGATTGCATCTTGATGAATTTCCATGAAAAATAGTACTTTATGTGCTCAAACACACAACTTTTGTGACTTTTCAAACTTTGAAGCTCGATAACTTCGGCAAATTAGGACCAAATTTGTTAAACAAAGTGTCACATTAATCAGCTCGACGAGATTTTGAAGATGTCACAACACATCATGATTGCATCTTGATGAATTTCGAAGACAAATAGTACTTTATATGCTCAAACACACAACTTTTATGACTTTTCAAACTTTGAAGCTCGATAACTTCGGTAAATTAGGACCAAATTTGTTAAACAAAGTGTCAAATTAATCAGCTCGACGAGATCTTTAAAATAACACAACACATCATGATTGCATCTTGATGAATTTCCATGAAAAATAGTACTTTATGTGCTCAAACACACAACTTTTGTGACTTTTCAAACTTTGAAGCTCGATAACTTCGGTAAATTAGGACCAAATTTGTTAAACAAAGTGTCAAATTAATCAGCTCGACGAGATCTTTAAAATAACACAACACATCATGATTGCATCTTGATAAATTTCCATGAAAAATAGTACTTTATGTGCTCAAACACACAACTTTTGTGACTTTTCAAACTTTGAAGCTCGATAACTTCGGTAAATTAGGTCCAAATTTGTTAAACAAAGTGTCAAATTAATCAGCTCGACGAGATCTTTAAAATAACACAACACATCATGATTGCATCTTGATGAATTTCCATGAAAAATAGTACTTTATGTGCTCAAACACACAACTTTTGTGACTTTTCAAACTTTGAAGCTCGATAACTTCGGCAAATGAGAACCAAATTTGTTAATCAAAGTGTCAAATTAATCAGCTCGAAGAGACCTTTAAAATGACACAACACATCATGATTGCATCTTGATGAATTTCCAAGACAAATAGTACTTTATGTGCTCAAACACACAACTTTTGTGACTTTTCAAACTTTGAGGCTCGATAACTTCGGTAAATTAGGACCAAATTTGTTAAACAAAGTGTCAAATTAATCAGCTCGACGAGATCTTTAAAATAACACAGCACATCATGATTGCATCTTAATGAATTTCCATGAAAAATAGTACTTTATATGGTCAAACACAAAACTTTTGTGACTTTTCACACTTTGTAGATCGATAACTTCAGCAAATGAGCACCAAATTTGTTAAACAAAGTGTCACATTAATCAGCTCGACGAGATTTTGAAGATGTCACAACACATCATGATTGCATCTTGATGAATTTCCAAGACAAATAGTACTTTATATGCTCAAACACACAACTTTTATGACTTTTCAAACTTTGAAGCTCGATAACTTCGGCAAATGAGAACCAAATTTGTTAAACAAAGTGTCACATTAATCAGCTCGACGAGATTTTGAAGATGTCACAACACATCATGATTGCATCTTGATGAATTTCCAAGACAAATAGTACTTTATGTGCTCAAACACACAACTTTTGTGACTTTTCAAACTTTGAGGCTCGATAACTTCGGTAAATTAGGACCAAATTTGTTAAACAAAGTGTCAAATTAATCAGCTCGACGAGATCTTTAAAATAACACAGCACATCATGATTGCATCTTAATGAATTTCCATGAAAAATAGTACTTTATATGGTCAAACACAAAACTTTTGTGACTTTTCACACTTTGTAGATCGATAACTTCAGCAAATGAGCACCAAATTTGTTAAACAAAGTGTCACATTAATCAGCTCGACGAGATTTTGAAGATGTCATAACACATCATGATTGCATCTTGATGAATTTCCAAGACAAATAGTACTTTATATGCTCAAACACACAACTTTTATGACTTTTCAAACTTTGAAGCTCGATAACTTCGGCAAATGAGAACCAAATTTGTTAAACAAAGTGTCACATTAATCAGCTCGACGAGATTTTGAAGATGTCACAACACATCATGATTGCATCTTGATGAATTTCCAAGACAAATAGTACTTTATATGCTCAAACACACAACTTTTATGACTTTTCAAACTTTGAGCTCGATAACTTCGGCAAATGAGAACCAAATTTGTTAAACAAAGTGTCAAATTAATCAGCTCGACGAGATCTTTAAAATAACACAACACATCATGATTGCATCTTAATGAATTTCCATGAAAAATAGTACTTTATATGGTCAAACACAAAACTTTTGTGACTTTTCACACTTTGAAGCTCGATAACTTCGGCAAATTAGGACCAAATTTGTTAAACAAAGTGTCACATTAATCAGCTCGACGAGATTTTGAAGATGTCACAACACATCATGATTGCATCTTGATGAATTTCGAAGACAAATAGTACTTTATATGCTCAAACACACAACTTTTATGACTTTTCAAACTTTGAAGCTCGATAACTTCGGTAAATTAGGACCAAATTTGTTAAACAAAGTGTCAAATTAATCAGCTCGACGAGATCTTTAAAATAACACAACACATCATGATTGCATCTTGATGAATTTCCATGAAAAATAGTACTTTATGTGCTCAAACACACAACTTTTGTGACTTTTCAAACTTTGAAGCTCGATAACTTCGGTAAATTAGGACCAAATTTGTTAAACAAAGTGTCAAATTAATCAGCTCGACGAGATCTTTAAAATAACACAACACATCATGATTGCATCTTGATAAATTTCCATGAAAAATAGTACTTTATGTGCTCAAACACACAACTTTTGTGACTTTTCAAACTTTGAAGCTCGATAACTTCGGTAAATTAGGTCCAAATTTGTTAAACAAAGTGTCAAATTAATCAGCTCGACGAGATCTTTAAAATAACACAACACATCATGATTGCATCTTGATGAATTTCCATGAAAAATAGTACTTTATGTGCTCAAACACACAACTTTTGTGACTTTTCAAACTTTGAAGCTCGATAACTTCGGCAAATGAGAACCAAATTTGTTAATCAAAGTGTCAAATTAATCAGCTCGAAGAGACCTTTAAAATGACACAACACATCATGATTGCATCTTGATGAATTTCCAAGACAAATAGTACTTTATGTGCTCAAACACACAACTTTTGTGACTTTTCAAACTTTGAGGCTCGATAACTTCGGTAAATTAGGACCAAATTTGTTAAACAAAGTGTCAAATTAATCAGCTCGACGAGATCTTTAAAATAACACAGCACATCATGATTGCATCTTAATGAATTTCCATGAAAAATAGTACTTTATATGGTCAAACACAAAACTTTTGTGACTTTTCACACTTTGTAGATCGATAACTTCAGCAAATGAGCACCAAATTTGTTAAACAAAGTGTCACATTAATCAGCTCGACGAGATTTTGAAGATGTCACAACACATCATGATTGCATCTTGATGAATTTCCAAGACAAATAGTACTTTATATGCTCAAACACACAACTTTTATGACTTTTCAAACTTTGAAGCTCGATAACTTCGGCAAATGAGAACCAAATTTGTTAAACAAAGTGTCACATTAATCAGCTCGACGAGATTTTGAAGATGTCACAACACATCATGATTGCATCTTGATGAATTTCCAAGACAAATAGTACTTTATGTGCTCAAACACACAACTTTTGTGACTTTTCAAACTTTGAGGCTCGATAACTTCGGTAAATTAGGACCAAATTTGTTAAACAAAGTGTCAAATTAATCAGCTCGACGAGATCTTTAAAATAACACAGCACATCATGATTGCATCTTAATGAATTTCCATGAAAAATAGTACTTTATATGGTCAAACACAAAACTTTTGTGACTTTTCACACTTTGTAGATCGATAACTTCAGCAAATGAGCACCAAATTTGTTAAACAAAGTGTCACATTAATCAGCTCGACGAGATTTTGAAGATGTCATAACACATCATGATTGCATCTTGATGAATTTCCAAGACAAATAGTACTTTATATGCTCAAACACACAACTTTTATGACTTTTCAAACTTTGAAGCTCGATAACTTCGGCAAATGAGAACCAAATTTGTTAAACAAAGTGTCACATTAATCAGCTCGACGAGATTTTGAAGATGTCACAACACATCATGATTGCATCTTGATGAATTTCCAAGACAAATAGTACTTTATATGCTCAAACACACAACTTTTATGACTTTTCAAACTTTGAGCTCGATAACTTCGGCAAATGAGAACCAAATTTGTTAAACAAAGTGTCAAATTAATCAGCTCGACGAGATCTTTAAAATAACACAACACATCATGATTGCATCTTAATGAATTTCCATGAAAAATAGTACTTTATATGGTCAAACACAAAACTTTTGTGACTTTTCACACTTTGTAGATCGATAACTTCAGCAAATGAGGATCAAATTTGTTAAACAAAGTGTCACATTAATCAGCTCGACGAGACCTTTAAAATGACACAACACATCATGATTGCATCTTGATGAATTTCCATGAAAAATAGTACTTTATGTGCTCAAACACACAACTTTTGTGACTTTTCAAACTTTGAGGCTCGATAACTTCGGCAAATTAGGACCAAATTTGTTAAACAAAGTGTCACATTAATCAGCTCGACGAGATTTTGAAGATGTCACAACACATCATGATTGCATCTTGATGAATTTCGAAGACAAATAGTACTTTATATGCTCAAACACACAACTTTTATGACTTTTCAAACTTTGAAGCTCGATAACTTCGGTAAATTAGGACCAAATTTGTTAAACAAAGTGTCAAATTAATCAGCTCGACGAGATCTTTAAAATAACACAACACATCATGATTGCATCTTGATGAATTTCCATGAAAAATAGTACTTTATGTGCTCAAACACACAACTTTTGTGACTTTTCAAACTTTGAAGCTCGATAACTTCGGTAAATTAGGACCAAATTTGTTAAACAAAGTGTCAAATTAATCAGCTCGACGAGATCTTTAAAGTAACACAACACATCATGATTGCATCTTGATAAATTTCCATGAAAAATAGTACTTTATGTGCTCAAACACACAACTTTTGTGACTTTTCAAACTTTGAAGCTCGATAACTTCGGTAAATTAGGTCCAAATTTGTTAAACAAAGTGTCAAATTAATCAGCTCGACGAGATCTTTAAAATAACACAACACATCATGATTGCATCTTGATGAATTTCCATGAAAAATAGTACTTTATGTGCTCAAACACACAACTTTTGTGACTTTTCAAACTTTGAAGCTCGATAACTTCGGTAAATTAGGTCCAAATTTGTTAAACAAAGTGTCAAATTAATCAGCTCGACGAGATCTTTAAAATAACACAACACATCATGATTGCATCTTGATGAATTTCCATGAAAAATAGTACTTTATGTGCTCAAACACACAACTTTTGTGACTTTTCAAACTTTGAAGCTCGATAACTTCGGTAAATTAGGACCAAATTTGTTAAACAAAGTGTCATATTAATCAGCTCGACGAGATCTTTAAAATAACACAACACATCATGATTGCATCTTGATGAATTTCCATGAAAAATAGTACTTTATGTGCTCAAACACACAACTTTTGTGACTTTTCAAACTTTGAAGCTCGATAACTTCGGCAAATTAGGACCAAATTTGTTAAACAAAGTGTCACATTAATCAGCTCGACGAGATTTTGAAGATGTCACAACACATCATGATTGCATCTTGATGAATTTCGAAGACAAATAGTACTTTATATGCTCAAACACACAACTTTTATGACTTTTCAAACTTTGAAGCTCGATAACTTCGGTAAATTAGGACCAAATTTGTTAAACAAAGTGTCAAATTAATCAGCTCGACGAGATCTTTAAAATAACACAACACATCATGATTGCATCTTGATGAATTTCCATGAAAAATAGTACTTTATGTGCTCAAACACACAACTTTTGTGACTTTTCAAACTTTGAAGCTCGATAACTTCGGTAAATTAGGTCCAAATTTGTTAAACAAAGTGTCAAATTAATCAGCTCGACGAGATCTTTAAAATAACACAACACATCATGATTGCATCTTGATGAATTTCCATGAAAAATAGTACTTTATGTGCTCAAACACACAACTTTTGTGACTTTTCAAACTTTGAAGCTCGATAACTTCGGTAAATTAGGACCAAATTTGTTAAACAAAGTGTCATATTAATCAGCTCGACGAGATCTTTAAAATAACACAACACATCATGATTGCATCTTGATGAATTTCCATGAAAAATAGTACTTTATGTGCTCAAACACACAACTTTTGTGACTTTTCAAACTTTGAAGCTCGATAACTTCGGCAAATTAGGACCAAATTTGTTAAACAAAGTGTCACATTAATCAGCTCGACGAGATTTTGAAGATGTCACAACACATCATGATTGCATCTTGATGAATTTCGAAGACAAATAGTACTTTATATGCTCAAACACACAACTTTTATGACTTTTCAAACTTTGAAGCTCGATAACTTCGGTAAATTAGGACCAAATTTGTTAAACAAAGTGTCAAATTAATCAGCTCGACGAGATCTTTAAAATAACACAACACATCATGATTGCATCTTGATGAATTTCCATGAAAAATAGTACTTTATGTGCTCAAACACACAACTTTTGTGACTTTTCAAACTTTGAAGCTCGATAACTTCGGTAAATTAGGACCAAATTTGTTAAACAAAGTGTCAAATTAATCAGCTCGACGAGATCATTAAAATAACACAACACATCATGATTGCATCTTGATAAATTTCCATGAAAAATAGTACTTTATGTGCTCAAACACACAACTTTTGTGACTTTTCAAACTTTGAAGCTCGATAACTTCGGCAAATGAGAACCAAATTTGTTAATCAAAGTGTCAAATTAATCAGCTCGAAGAGACCTTTAAAATGACACAACACATCATGATTGCATCTTGATGAATTTCCAAGACAAATAGTACTTTATGTGCTCAAACACACAACTTTTATGACTTTTCAAACTTTGAAGCTCGATAACTTCGGTAAATTAGGACCAAATTTGTTAAACAAAGTGTCAAATTAATCAGCTCGACGAGATCTTTAAAATAACACAACACATCATGATTGCATCTTGATGAATTTCCAAGACAAATAGTACTTTATGTGCTCAAACACAAAACTTTTGTGACTTTTCACACTTTGTAGATCGATAACTTCGGCAAATTAGGACCAAATTTGTTAAACAAAGTGTCAAATTAATCAGCACGACGAGATCTTTAAAATAACACAACACATCATGATTGCCTCTTGATGAATTTCCAAGACAAATAGTACTTTATGTGCTCAAACACCCAACTTTTGTGACTTTTCAAACTTTGAAGCTCGATAACTTCGGCAAATTAGGACCAAATTTGTTAAACAAAGTGTCACATTAATCAGCTCGACGAGATTTTGAAGATGTCACAACACATCATGATTGCATCTTGATGAATTTCGAAGACAAATAGTACTTTATATGCTCAAACACACAACTTTTATGACTTTTCAAACTTTGAAGCTCGATAACTTCGGTAAATTAGGACCAAATTTGTTAAACAAAGTGTCAAATTAATCAGCTCGACGAGATCTTTAAAATAACACAACACATCATGATTGCATCTTGATGAATTTCCATGAAAAATAGTACTTTATGTGCTCAAACACACAACTTTTGTGACTTTTCAAACTTTGAAGCTCGATAACTTCGGTAAATTAGGTCCAAATTTGTTAAACAAAGTGTCAAATTAATCAGCTCGACGAGATCTTTAAAATAACACAACACATCATGATTGCATCTTGATGAATTTCCATGAAAAATAGTACTTTATGTGCTCAAACACACAACTTTTGTGACTTTTCAAACTTTGAAGCTCGATAACTTCGGTAAATTAGGACCAAATTTGTTAAACAAAGTGTCATATTAATCAGCTCGACGAGATCTTTAAAATAACACAACACATCATGATTGCATCTTGATGAATTTCCATGAAAAATAGTACTTTATGTGCTCAAACACACAACTTTTGTGACTTTTCAAACTTTGAAGCTCGATAACTTCGGCAAATTAGGACCAAATTTGTTAAACAAAGTGTCACATTAATCAGCTCGACGAGATTTTGAAGATGTCACAACACATCATGATTGCATCTTGATGAATTTCGAAGACAAATAGTACTTTATATGCTCAAACACACAACTTTTATGACTTTTCAAACTTTGAAGCTCGATAACTTCGGTAAATTAGGACCAAATTTGTTAAACAAAGTGTCAAATTAATCAGCTCGACGAGATCTTTAAAATAACACAACACATCATGATTGCATCTTGATGAATTTCCATGAAAAATAGTACTTTATGTGCTCAAACACACAACTTTTGTGACTTTTCAAACTTTGAAGCTCGATAACTTCGGTAAATTAGGACCAAATTTGTTAAACAAAGTGTCAAATTAATCAGCTCGACGAGATCTTTAAAATAACACAACACATCATGATTGCATCTTGATAAATTTCCATGAAAAATAGTACTTTATGTGCTCAAACACACAACTTTTGTGACTTTTCAAACTTTGAAGCTCGATAACTTCGGCAAATGAGAACCAAATTTGTTAATCAAAGTGTCAAATTAATCAGCTCGAAGAGACCTTTAAAATGACACAACACATCATGATTGCATCTTGATGAATTTCCAAGACAAATAGTACTTTATGTGCTCAAACACACAACTTTTATGACTTTTCAAACTTTGAAGCTCGATAACTTCGGTAAATTAGGACCAAATTTGTTAAACAAAGTGTCAAATTAATCAGCTCGACGAGATCTTTAAAATAACACAACACATCATGATTGCATCTTGATGAATTTCCAAGACAAATAGTACTTTATGTGCTCAAACACAAAACTTTTGTGACTTTTCACACTTTGTAGATCGATAACTTCGGCAAATTAGGACCAAATTTGTTAAACAAAGTGTCAAATTAATCAGCACGACGAGATCTTTAAAATAACACAACACATCATGATTGCCTCTTGATGAATTTCCAAGACAAATAGTACTTTATGTGCTCAAACACCCAACTTTTGTGACTTTTTAAACTTTGAAGCTCGATAACTTCGGCAAATTAGGACCAAATTTGTTAAACAAAGTGTCACATTAATCAGCTCGACGAGATTTTGAAGATGTCACAACACATCATGATTGCATCTTGATGAATTTCCAAGACAAATAGTACTTTATATGCTCAAACACACAACTTTTATGACTTTTCAAACTTTTAGCTCGATAACTTCGGCAAATGAGAACCAAATTTGTTAAACAAAGTGTCAAATTAATCAGCTCGACGAGATCTTTAAAATAACACAACACATCATGATTGCGTCTTAATGAATTTCCATGAAAAATAGTACTTTATATGGTCAAACACAAAACTTTTGTGACTTTTCACACTTTGTAGATCGATAACTTCAGCAAATGAGGATCAAATTTGTTAAACAAAGTGTCACATTAATCAGCTCGACGAGACCTTTAAAATGACACAACACATCATGATTGCATCTTGATGAATTTCCATGAAAAATAGTACTTTATGTGCTCAAACACACAACTTTTGTGACTTTTCAAATTTTGAGGCTCGATAACTTCGGTAAATTAGGACCAAATTTGTTAAACAAAGTGTCAAATTAATCAGCTCGACGAGATCTTTAAAATAACACAACACATCATGATTGCATCTTGATGAATTTCCATGAAAAATAGTACTTTATGTGCTCAAACACCCAACTTTTGTGACTTTTCAAACTTTGAAGCTCGATAACTTCGGCAAATGAGAACCAAATTTGTTAAACAAAGTGTCACATTAATCAGCTCGTCGAGATGTTTGAGACGTCACAACAAATCATGATTGCATCTTGATGAATTTCCATGAAAAATAGTACTTTATGTGCTCAAACACACAACTTTTGTGACTTTTCACACTTTGTAGATCGATAACTTCAGCAAATGAGGACCAAATTTGTTAAACAAAGTGTCAAATTAATCAGCTCGACGAGATCTTTAAAATGACACAACACATCATGATTGCATCTTGATGAATTTCCAAGACAAATAGTACTTTATGTGCTCAAACACACAACTTTTGTGACTTTTCAAACTTTGAGGCTCGATAACTTCAGCAAATGAGCACCAAATTTGTTAAACAAAGTGTCACATTAATCAGCTCGACGAGATTTTGAAGATGTCACAACACATCATGATTGCATCTTGATGAATTTCCAAGACAAATAGTACTTTATATGCTCAAACACACAACTTTTATGACTTTTCAAACTTTGAAGCTCGATAACTTCGGCAAATGAGAACCAAATTTGTTAAACAAAGTGTCAAATTAATCAGCTCGACGAGATCTTTAAAATAACACAGCACATCATGATTGCATCTTAATGAATTTCCAAGACAAATAGTACTTTATATGCTCAAACACACAACTTTTGTGACTTTTCAAACTTTGAGGCTCGATAACTTCAGCAAATGAGCACCAAATTTGTTAAACAAAGTGTCACATTAATCAGCTCGACGAGATTTTGAAGATGTCACAACACATCATGATTGCATCTTGATGAATTTCCAAGACAAATAGTACTTTATATGCTCAAACACCCAACTTTTGTGACTTTTCAAACTTTGAAGCTCGATAACTTCGGCAAATGAGAACCAAATTTGTTAAACAAAGTGTCACATTAATCAGCTCGTCGAGATGTTTGAGACGTCACAACAAATCATGATTGCATCTTGATGAATTTCCATGAAAAATAGTACTTTATGTGCTCAAACACACAACTTTTGTGACTTTTCAAACTTTGAAGCTCGATAACTTCGGTAAATTAGGACCAAATTTGTTAAACAAAGTGTCAAATTAATCAGCTCGACGAGATCTTTAAAGTAACACAACACATCATGATTGCATCTTGATAAATTTCCATGAAAAATAGTACTTTATGTGCTCAAACACACAACTTTTGTGACTTTTCAAACTTTGAAGCTCGATAACTTCGGTAAATTAGGTCCAAATTTGTTAAACAAAGTGTCAAATTAATCAGCTCGACGAGATCTTTAAAATAACACAACACATCATGATTGCATCTTGATGAATTTCCATGAAAAATAGTACTTTATGTGCTCAAACACACAACTTTTGTGACTTTTCAAACTTTGAAGCTCGATAACTTCGGTAAATTAGGTCCAAATTTGTTAAACAAAGTGTCAAATTAATCAGCTCGACGAGATCTTTAAAATAACACAACACATCATGATTGCATCTTGATGAATTTCCATGAAAAATAGTACTTTATGTGCTCAAACACACAACTTTTGTGACTTTTCAAACTTTGAAGCTCGATAACTTCGGTAAATTAGGACCAAATTTGTTAAACAAAGTGTCATATTAATCAGCTCGACGAGATCTTTAAAATAACACAACACATCATGATTGCATCTTGATGAATTTCCATGAAAAATAGTACTTTATGTGCTCAAACACACAACTTTTGTGACTTTTCAAACTTTGAAGCTCGATAACTTCGGCAAATTAGGACCAAATTTGTTAAACAAAGTGTCACATTAATCAGCTCGACGAGATTTTGAAGATGTCACAACACATCATGATTGCATCTTGATGAATTTCGAAGACAAATAGTACTTTATATGCTCAAACACACAACTTTTATGACTTTTCAAACTTTGAAGCTCGATAACTTCGGTAAATTAGGACCAAATTTGTTAAACAAAGTGTCAAATTAATCAGCTCGACGAGATCTTTAAAATAACACAACACATCATGATTGCATCTTGATGAATTTCCATGAAAAATAGTACTTTATGTGCTCAAACACACAACTTTTGTGACTTTTCAAACTTTGAAGCTCGATAACTTCGGTAAATTAGGTCCAAATTTGTTAAACAAAGTGTCAAATTAATCAGCTCGACGAGATCTTTAAAATAACACAACACATCATGATTGCATCTTGATGAATTTCCATGAAAAATAGTACTTTATGTGCTCAAACACACAACTTTTGTGACTTTTCAAACTTTGAAGCTCGATAACTTCGGTAAATTAGGACCAAATTTGTTAAACAAAGTGTCATATTAATCAGCTCGACGAGATCTTTAAAATAACACAACACATCATTATTGCATCTTGATGAATTTCCATGAAAAATAGTACTTTATGTGCTCAAACACACAACTTTTGTGACTTTTCAAACTTTGAAGCTCGATAACTTCGGCAAATTAGGACCAAATTTGTTAAACAAAGTGTCACATTAATCAGCTCGACGAGATTTTGAAGATGTCACAACACATCATGATTGCATCTTGATGAATTTCGAAGACAAATAGTACTTTATATGCTCAAACACACAACTTTTATGACTTTTCAAACTTTGAAGCTCGATAACTTCGGTAAATTAGGACCAAATTTGTTAAACAAAGTGTCAAATTAATCAGCTCGACGAGATCTTTAAAATAACACAACACATCATGATTGCATCTTGATGAATTTCCATGAAAAATAGTACTTTATGTGCTCAAACACACAACTTTTGTGACTTTTCAAACTTTGAAGCTCGATAACTTCGGTAAATTAGGACCAAATTTGTTAAACAAAGTGTCAAATTAATCAGCTCGACGAGATCTTTAAAATAACACAACACATCATGATTGCATCTTGATAAATTTCCATGAAAAATAGTACTTTATGTGCTCAAACACACAACTTTTGTGACTTTTCAAACTTTGAAGCTCGATAACTTCGGCAAATGAGAACCAAATTTTTTAATCAAAGTGTCAAATTAATCAGCTCGAAGAGACCTTTAAAATGACACAACACATCATGATTGCATCTTGATGAATTTCCAAGACAAATAGTACTTTATGTGCTCAAACACACAACTTTTGTGACTTTTCAAACTTTGAGGCTCGATAACTTCGGTAAATTAGGACCAAATTTGTTAAACAAAGTGTCAAATTAATCAGCTCGACGAGATCTTTAAAATAACACAGCACATCATGATTGCATCTTAATGAATTTCCATGAAAAATAGTACTTTATATGGTCAAACACAAAACTTTTGTGACTTTTCACACTTTGTAGATCGATAACTTCAGCAAATGAGCACCAAATTTGTTAAACAAAGTGTCACATTAATCAGCTCGACGAGATTTTGAAGATGTCACAACACATCATGATTGCATCTTGATGAATTTCCAAGACAAATAGTACTTTATATGCTCAAACACACAACTTTTATGACTTTTCAAACTTTGAAGCTCGATAACTTCGGCAAATGAGAACCAAATTTGTTAAACAAAGTGTCACATTAATCAGCTCGACGAGATTTTGAAGATGTCACAATACATCATGATTGCATCTTGATGAATTTCCAAGACAAATAGTACTTTATGTGCTCAAACACACAACTTTTGTGACTTTTCAAACTTTGAGGCTCGATAACTTCGGTAAATTAGGACCAAATTTGTTAAACAAAGTGTCAAATTAATCAGCTCGACGAGATCTTTAAAATAACACAGCACATCATGATTGCATCTTAATGAATTTCCAAGACAAATAGTACTTTATATGCTCAAACACACAACTTTTATGACTTTTCAAACTTTGAGCTCGATAACTTCGGCAAATGAGAACCAAATTTGTTAAACAAAGTGTCAAATTAATCAGCTCGACGAGATCTTTAAAATAACACAACACATCATGATTGCATCTTAATGAATTTCCATGAAAAATAGTACTTTATATGGTCAAACACAAAACTTTTGTGACTTTTCACACTTTGTAGATCGATAACTTCAGCAAATGAGGATCAAATTTGTTAAACAAAGTGTCACATTAATCAGCTCGACGAGACCTTTAAAATGACACAACACATCATGATTGCATCTTGATGAATTTCCATGAAAAATAGTACTTTATGTGCTCAAACACACAACTTTTGTGACTTTTCAAACTTTGAGGCTCGATAACTTCGGCAAATTAGGACCAAATTTGTTAAACAAAGTGTCACATTAATCAGCTCGACGAGATTTTGAAGATGTCACAACACATCATGATTGCATCTTGATGAATTTCGAAGACAAATAGTACTTTATATGCTCAAACACACAACTTTTATGACTTTTCAAACTTTGAAGCTCGATAACTTCGGTAAATTAGGACCAAATTTGTTAAACAAAGTGTCAAATTAATCAGCTCGACGAGATCTTTAAAATAACACAACACATCATGATTGCATCTTGATGAATTTCCATAAAAAATAGTACTTTATGTGCTCAAACACACAACTTTTGTGACTTTTCAAACTTTGAAGCTCGATAACTTCGGTAAATTAGGACCAAATTTGTTAAACAAAGTGTCAAATTAATCAGCTCGACGAGATCTTTAAAATAACACAACACATCATGATTGCATCTTGATAAATTTCCATGAAAAATAGTACTTTATGTGCTCAAACACACAACTTTTGTGACTTTTCAAACTTTGAAGCTCGATAACTTCGGTAAATTAGGTCCAAATTTGTTAAACAAAGTGTCAAATTAATCAGCTCGACGAGATCTTTAAAATAACACAACACATCATGATTGCATCTTGATGAATTTCCATGAAAAATAGTACTTTATGTGCTCAAACACACAACTTTTGTGACTTTTCAAACTTTGAAGCTCGATAACTTCGGTAAATTAGGTCCAAATTTGTTAAACAAAGTGTCAAATTAATCAGCTCGACGAGATCTTTAAAATAACACAACACATCATGATTGCATCTTGATGAATTTCCATGAAAAATAGTACTTTATGTGCTCAAACACACAACTTTTGTGACTTTTCAAACTTTGAAGCTCGATAACATCGGTAAATTAGGACCAAATTTGTTAAACAAAGTGTCATATTAATCAGCTCGACGAGATCTTTAAAATAACACAACACATCATGATTGCATCTTGATGAATTTCCATGAAAAATAGTACTTTATGTGCTCAAACACACAACTTTTGTGACTTTTCAAACTTTGAAGCTCGATAACTTCGGCAAATTAGGACCAAATTTGTTAAACAAAGTGTCACATTAATCAGCTCGACGAGATTTTGAAGATGTCACAACACATCATGATTGCATTTTGATGAATTTCGAAGACAAATAGTACTTTATATGCTCAAACACACAACTTTTATGACTTTTCAAACTTTGAAGCTCGATAACTTCGGTAAATTAGGACCAAATTTGTTAAACAAAGTGTCAAATTAATCAGCTCGACGAGATCTTTAAAATAACACAACACATCATGATTGCATCTTGATAAATTTCCATGAAAAATAGTACTTTATGTGCTCAAACACACAACTTTTGTGACTTTTCAAACTTTGAAGCTCGATAACTTCGGCAAATGAGAACCAAATTTGTTAATCAAAGTGTCAAATTAATCAGCTCGAAGAGACCTTTAAAATGACACAACACATCATGATTGCATCTTGATGAATTTCCAAGACAAATAGTACTTTATGTGCTCAAACACACAACTTTTGTGACTTTTCAAACTTTGAGGCTCGATAACTTCGGTAAATTAGGACCAAATTTGTTAAACAAAGTGTCAAATTAATCAGCTCGACGAGATCTTTAAAATAACACAGCACATCATGATTGCATCTTAATGAATTTCCATGAAAAATAGTACTTTATATTGTCAAACACAAAACTTTTGTGACTTTTCACACTTTGTAGATCGATAACTTCAGCAAATGAGCACCAAATTTGTTAAACAAAGTGTCACATTAATCAGCTCGACGAGATTTTGAAGATGTCACAACACATCATGATTGCATCTTGATGAATTTCCAAGACAAATAGTACTTTATATGCTCAAACACACAACTTTTATGACTTTTCAAACTTTGAAGCTCGATAACTTCGGCAAATGAGCACCAAATTTGTTAAACAAAGTGTCACATTAATCAGCTCGACGAGATTTTGAAGATGTCACAACACATCATGATTGCATCTTGATGAATTTCCAAGACAAATAGTACTTTATGTGCTCAAACACACAACTTTTGTGACTTTTCAAACTTTGAGGCTCGATAACTTCGGTAAATTAGGACCAAATTTGTTAAACAAAGTGTCAAATTAATCAGCTCGACGAGATCTTTAAAATAACACAGCACATCATGATTGCATCTTAATGAATTTCCATGAAAAATAGTACTTTATATGGTCAAACACAAAACTTTTGTGACTTTTCACAATTTGTAGATCGATAACTTCAGCAAATGAGCACCAAATTTGTTAAACAAAGTGTCACATTAATCAGCTCGACGAGATTTTGAAGATGTCACAACACATCATGATTGCATCTTGATGAATTTCCATGAAAAATAGTACTTTATGTGCTCAAACACACAACTTTTGTGACTTTTCAAACTTTGAAGCTCGATAACTTCGGCAAATTAGGACCAAATTTGTTAAACAAAGTGTCACATTAATCAGCTCGACGAGATTTTGAAGATGTCACAACACATCATGATTGCATCTTGATGAATTTCGAAGACAAATAGTACTTTATATGCTCAAACACACAACTTTTATGACTTTTCAAACTTTGAAGCTCGATAACTTCGGTAAATTAGGACCAAATTTGTTAAACAAAGTGTCAAATTAATCAGCTCGACGAGATCTTTAAAATAACACAACACATCATGATTGCATCTTGATGAATTTCCATGAAAAATAGTACTTTATGTGCTCAAACACACAACTTTTGTGACTTTTCAAACTTTGAAGCTCGATAACTTCGGTAAATTAGGACCAAATTTGTTAAACAAAGTGTCAAATTAATCAGCTCGACGAGATCTTTAAAATAACACAACACATCATGATTGCATCTTGATAAATTTCCATGAAAAATAGTACTTTATGTGCTCAAACACACAACTTTTGTGACTTTTCAAACTTTGAAGCTCGATAACTTCGGTAAATTAGGTCCAAATTTGTTAAACAAAGTGTCAAATTAATCAGCTCGACGAGATCTTTAAAATAACACAACACATCATGATTGCATCTTGATGAATTTCCATGAAAAATAGTACTTTATGTGCTCAAACAAACAACTTTTGTGACTTTTCAAACTTTGAAGCTCGATAACTTCGGTAAATTAGGACCAAATTTGTTAAACAAAGTGTCATGTTAATCAGCTCGACGAGATCTTTAAAATAACACAACACATCATGATTGCATCTTGATGAATTTCCATGAAAAATAGTACTTTATGTGCTCAAACACACAACTTTTGTGACTTTTCAAACTTTGAAGCTCGATAACTTCGGCAAATTAGGACCAAATTTGTTAAACAAAGTGTCACATTAATCAGCTCGACGAGATTTTGAAGATGTCACAACACATCATGATTGCATCTTGATGAATTTCGAAGACAAATAGTACTTTATATGCTCAAACACACAACTTTTATGACTTTTCAAACTTTGAAGCTCGATAACTTCGGTAAATTAGGACCAAATTTGTTAAACAAAGTGTCAAATTAATCAGCTCGACGAGATCTTTAAAATAACAAAACACATCATGATTGCATCTTGATGAATTTCCATGAAAAATAGTACTTTATGTGCTCAAACACCCAACTTTTGTGACTTTTCAAACTTTGAAGCTCGATAACTTCGGCAAATGAGAACCAAATTTGTTAATCAAAGTGTCAAGTTAATCAGCTCGAAGAGACCTTTAAAATGACATAACACATCATGATTGCATCTTGATGAATTTCCATGAAAAATAGTACTTTATGTGCTCAAACACACAACTTTTGTGACTTTTCAAACTTTGAAGCTCGATAACTTCGGTAAATTAGGACCAAATTTGTTAATCAAAGTGTCAAATTAATCAGCTCGAAGAGACCTTTAAAATGACACAACACATCATGATTGCATCTTGATGAATTTCCAAGACAAATAGTACTTTATGTGCTCAAACACACAACTTTTGTGACTTTTCAAACTTTGAGGCTCGATAACTTCGGTAAATTAGGACCAAATTTGTTAAACAAAGTGTCAAATTAATCAGCTCGACGAGATCTTTAAAATAACACAGCACATCATGATTGCATCTTAATGAATTTCCATGAAAAATAGTACTTTATATGGTCAAACACAAAACTTTTGTGACTTTTCACACTTTGTAGATCGATAACTTCAGCAAATGAGCATCAAATTTGTTAAACAAAGTGTCACATTAATCAGCTCGACGAGACCTTTAAAATGACACAACACATCATGATTGCATCTTGATGAATTTCCATGAAAAATAGTACTTTATGTGCTCAAACACACAACTTTTGTGACTTTTCAAACTTTGAGGCTCGATAACTTCGGTAAATTAGGACCAAATTTGTTAAACAAAGTGTCAAATTAATCAGCTCGACGAGATCTTTAAAATAACACAACACATCATGATTGCATCTTGATGAATTTCCATGAAAAATAGTACTTTATGTGCTCAAACACACAACTTTTGTGACTTTTCAAACTTTGAAGCTCGATAACTTCGGCAAATAAGAACCAAATTTGTTAATCAAAGTGTCAAATTAATCAGCTCGAAGAGACCTTTAAAATGACACAACACATCATGATTGCATCTTGATGAATTTCCAAGACAAATAGTACTTTATGTGCTCAAACACCCAACTTTTGTGACTTTTCAAACTTTGAAGCTCGATAACTTCGGCAAATTAGGACCAAATTTGTTAAACAAAGTGTCACATTAATCAGCTCGACGAGATTTTGAAGATGTCACAACACATCATGATTGCATCTTGATGAATTTCGAAGACAAATAGTACTTTATATGCTCAAACACACAACTTTTATGACTTTTCAAACTTTGAAGCTCGATAACTTCGGTAAATTAGGACCAAATTTGTTAAACAAAGTGTCAAATTAATCAGCTCGACGAGATCTTTAAAATAACACAGCACATCATGATTGCATCTTAATGAATTTCCATGAAAAATAGTACTTTATATGGTCAAACACAAAACTTTTGTGACTTTTCACACTTTGTAGATCGATAACTTCAGCAAATGAGCACCAAATTTGTTAAACAAAGTGTCACATTAATCAGCTCGACGAGATTTTGAAGATGTCACAACACATCATGATTGCATCTTGATGAATTTCCAAGACAAATAGTACTTTATATGCTCAAACACACAACTTTTGTGACTTTTCAAACTTTGAGGCTCGATAACTTCGGTAAATTAGGACCAAATTTGTTAAACAAAGTGTCAAATTAATCAGCTCGACGAGATCTTTAAAATAACACAGCACATCATGATTGCATCTTAATGAATTTCCATGAAAAATAGTACTTTATATGGTCAAACACAAAACTTTTGTGACTTTTCACACTTTGTAGATCGATAACTTCAGCAAATGAGCACCAAATTTGTTAAACAAAGTGTCACATTAATCAGCTCGACGAGATTTTGAAGATGTCACAACACATCATGATTGCATCTTGATGAATTTCCAAGACAAATAGTACTTTATATGCTCAAACACACAACTTTTATGACTTTTCAAACTTTGAAGCTCGATAACTTCGGCAAATGAGAACCAAATTTGTTAAACAAAGTGTCACATTAATCAGCTCGACGAGACTTTGAAGATGTCACAACACATCATGATTGCATCTTGATGAATTTCCAAGACAAATAGTACTTTATATGCTCAAACACACAACTTTTATGACTTTTCAAACTTTGAGCTCGATAACTTCGGCAAATGAGAACCAAATTTGTTAAACAAAGTCTCAAATTAATCAGCTCGACGAGATCTTTAAAATAACACAACACATCATGATTGCATCTTAATGAATTTCCATGAAAAATAGTACTTTATATGGTCAAACACAAAACTTTTGTGACTTTTCACACTTTGTAGATCGATAACTTCAGCAAATGAGCATCAAATTTGTTAAACAAAGTGTCACATTAATCAGCTCGACGAGACCTTTAAAATGACACAACACATCATGATTGCATCTTGATGAATTTCCATGAAAAATAGTACTTTATGTGCTCAAACACACAACTTTTGTGACTTTTCAAACTTTGAGGCTCGATAACTTCGGTAAATTAGGACCAAATTTGTTAAACAAAGTGTCAAATTAATCAGCTCGACGAGATCTTTAAAATAACACAACACATCATGATTGCATCTTGATGAATTTCCATGAAAAATAGTACTTTATGTGCTCAAACACACAACTTTTGTGACTTTTCAAACTTTGAAGCTCGATAACTTCGGCAAATTAGGACCAAATTTGTTAAACAAAGTGTCACATTAATCAGCTCGACGAGATTTTGAAGATGTCACAACACATCATGATTGCATCTTGATGAATTTCGAAGACAAATAGTACTTTATATGCTCAAACACACAACTTTTATGACTTTTCAAACTTTGAAGCTCGATAACTTCGGTAAATTAGGACCAAATTTGTTAAACAAAGTGTCAAATTAATCAGCTCGACGAGATCTTTAAAATAACACAACACATCATGATTGCATCTTGATGAATTTCCATGAAAAATAGTACTTTATGTGCTCAAACACACAACTTTTGTGACTTTTCAAACTTTGAAGCTCGATAACTTCGGTAAATTAGGACCAAATTTGTTAAACAAAGTGTCAAATTAATCAGCTCGACGAGATCTTTAAAATAACACAACACATCATGATTGCATCTTGATAAATTTCCATGAAAAATAGTACTTTATGTGCTCAAACACACAACTTTTGTGACTTTTCAAACTTTGAAGCTCGATAACTTCGGTAAATTAGGACCAAATTTGTTAAACAAAGTGTCAAATTAATCAGCTCGACGAGATCTTTAAAATAACACAACACATCATGATTGCATCTTGATGAATTTCCAAGACAAATAGTACTTTATGTGCTCACCCAACTTTTGTGACTTTTCAAACTTTGAAGCTCGATAACTTCGGCAAATTAGGACCAAATTTGTTAAACAAAGTTTCACATTAATCAGCTCGACGAGAATTTGAAGATGTCACAACACATCATGATTGCATCTTGATGAATTTCCAAGACAAATAGTACTTTATATGCTCAAACACACAACTTTTATGACTTTTCAAACTTTGAGCTCGATAACTTCGGCAAATGAGAACCAAATTTGTTAAACAAAGTGTCAAATTAATCAGCTCGACGAGATCTTTAAAATAACACAACACATCATGATTGCATCTTAATGAATTTCCATGAAAAATAGTACTTTATATGGTCAAACACAAAACTTTTGTGACTTTTCACACTTTGTAGATCGATAACTTCAGCAAATGAGGATCAAATTTGTTAAACAAAGTGTCACATTAATCAGCTCGACGAGACCTTTAAAATGACACAACACATCATGATTGCATCTTGATGAATTTCCATGAAAAATAGTACTTTATGTGCTCAAACACACAACTTTTGTGACTTTTCACACTTTGTAGATCGATAACTTCAGCAAATGAGGACCAAATTTGTTAAACAAAGTGTCAAATTAATCAGCTCGACGAGATCTTTAAAATGACACAACACATCATGATTGCATCTTGATGAATTTCCATGAAAAATAGTACTTTATGTGCTCAAACACACAACTTTTGTGACTTTTCAAACTTTGAAGCTCGATAACTTCGGCAAATTAGGACCAAATTTGTTAAACAAAGTGTCACATTAATCAGCTCGACGAGATTTTGAAGATGTCACAACACATCATGATTGCATCTTGATGAATTTCGAAGACAAATAGTACTTTATATGCTCAAACACACAACTTTTATGACTTTTCAAACTTTGAAGCTCGATAACTTCGGTAAATTAGGACCAAATTTGTTAAACAAAGTGTCAAATTAATCAGCTCGACGAGATCTTTAAAATAACACAACACATCATGATTGCATCTTGATGAATTTCCATGAAAAATAGTACTTTATGTGCTCAAACACACAACTTTTGTGACTTTTCAAACTTTGAAGCTCGATAACTTCGGTAAATTAGGACCAAATTTGTTAAACAAAGTGTCAAATTAATCAGCTCGACGAGATCTTTAAAATAACACAACACATCATGATTGCATCTTGATAAATTTCCATGAAAAATAGTACTTTATGTGCTCAAACACACAACTTTTGTGACTTTTCAAACTTTGAAGCTCGATAACTTCGGCAAATTAGGACCAAATTTGTTAAACAAAGTGTCACATTAATCAGCTCGACGAGATTTTGAAGATGTCACAACACATCATGATTGCATCTTGATGAATTTCGAAGACAAATAGTACTTTATATGCTCAAACACACAACTTTTATGACTTTTCAAACTTTGAAGCTCGATAACTTCGGTAAATTAGGACCAAATTTGTTAAACAAAGTGTCAAATTAATCAGCTCGACGAGATCTTTAAAATAACACAACACATCATGATTGCATCTTGATGAATTTCCATGAAAAATAGTACTTTATGTGCTCAAACACACAACTTTTGTGACTTTTCGAACTTTGAAGCTCGATAACTTCGGTAAATTAGGACCAAATTTGTTAAACAAAGTGTCAAATTAATCAGCTCGACGAGATCTTTAAAATAACACAACACATCATGATTGCATCTTGATAAATTTCCATGAAAAATAGTACTTTATGTGCTCAAACACACAACTTTTGTGACTTTTCAAACTTTGAAGCTCGATAACTTCGGTAAATTAGGACCAAATTTGTTAAACAAAGTGTCAAATTAATCAGCTCGACGAGATCTTTAAAATAACACAACACATCATGATTGCATCTTGATAAATTTCCATGAAAAATAGTACTTTATGTGCTCAAACACACAACTTTTGTGACTTTTCAAACTTTGAAGCTCGATAACTTCGGTAAATTAGGACCAAATTTGTTAAACAAAGTGTCAAATTAATCAGCTCGACGAGATTTTGAAGATGTCACAACACATCATGATTGCATCTTGATGAATTTCCAAGACAAATAGTACTTTATATGCTCAAACACACAACTTTTATGACTTTTCACACTTTGTAGATCGATAACTTCAGCAAATGAGTACCAAATTTGTTAAACAAAGTGTCACATTAATCAGCTCGAAGAGTCCTTTAAAATGACACAACACATCATGATTGCATCTTGATGAATTTCCAAGACAAATAGTACTTTATGTGCTCAAACACACAACTTTTATGACTTTTCAAACTTTGAGCTCGATAACTTCGGCAAATGAGAACCAAATTTGTTAAAAAAGTGTCAAATTAATCAGCTCGACGAGATCTTTAAAATAACACAACACATCATGATTGCATCTTAATGAATTTCCATGAAAAATAGTACTTTATATGGTCAAACACAAAACTTTTTTGACTTTTCACACTTTGTAGATCGATAACTTCAGCAAATGAGGATCAAATTTGTTAAACAAAGTGTCACATTAATCAGCTCGACGAGACCTTTAAAATGACACAACACATCATGATTGCATCTTGATGAATTTCCATGAAAAATAGTACTTTATGTGCTCAAACACACAACTTTTGTGACTTTTCAAACTTTGAGGCTCGATAACTTCGGTAAATTAGGACCAAATTTGTTAAACAAAGTGTCAAATTAATCAGCTCGACGAGATTTTGAAGATGTCACAACACATCATGATTGCATCTTGATGAATTTCCAAGACAAATAGTACTTTATATGCTCAAACACACAACTTTTATGACTTTTCAAACTTTGAAGCTCGATAACTTCGGCAAATGAGAACCAAATTTGTTAAACAAAGTGTCATATTAATCAGCTCGACGAGATCTTTAAAATAACACAACACATCATGATTGCATCTTGATGAATTTCCATGAAAAATAGTACTTTATGTGCTCAAACACACAACTTTTGTGACTTTTCAAACTTTGAAGCTCGATAACTTCGGCAAATTAGGACCAAATTTGTTAAACAAAGTGTCACATTAATCAGCTCGACGAGATTTTGAAGATGTCACAACACATCATGATTGCATCTTGATGAATTTCGAAGACAAATAGTACTTTATATGCTCAAACACACAACTTTTATGACTTTTCAAACTTTGAAGCTCGATAACTTCGGTAAATTAGGACCAAATTTGTTAAACAAAGTGTCAAATTAATCAGCTCGACGAGATCTTTAAAATAACACAACACATCATGATTGCATCTTGATGAATTTCCATGAAAAATAGTACTTTATGTGCTCAAACACACAACTTTTGTGACTTTTCAAACTTTGAAGCTCGATAACTTCGGTAAATTAGGACCAAATTTGTTAAACAAAGTGTCAAATTAATCAGCTCGACGAGATCTTTAAAATAACACAACACATCATGATTGCATCTTGATAAATTTCCATGAAAAATAGTACTTTATGTGCTCAAACACACAACTTTTGTGACTTTTCAAACTTTGAAGCTCGATAACTTCGGTAAATTAGGACCAAATTTGTTAAACAAAGTGTCAAATTAATCAGCTCGACGAGATTTTGAAGATGTCACAACACATCATGATTGCATCTTGATGAATTTCCAAGACAAATAGTACTTTATATGCTCAAACACACAACTTTTATGACTTTTCACACTTTGTAGATCGATAACTTCAGCAAATGAGTACCAAATTTGTTAAACAAAGTGTCACATTAATCAGCTCGAAGAGTCCTTTAAAATGACACAACACATCATGATTGCATCTTGATGAATTTCCAAGACAAATAGTACTTTATGTGCTCAAACACACAACTTTTGTGACTTTTCAAACTTTGAAGCTCGATAACTTCGGCAAATTAGGACCAAATTTGTTAAACAAAGTGTCAAATTAATCAGCTCGACGAGATCTTTAAAAGAACACAACACATCATGATTGTATCTTAATGAATTTCCATGAAAAATAGTACTTTATATGGTCAAACACAAAACTTTTGTGACTTTTCACACTTTGTAGATCGATAACTTCAGCAAATGAGGACCAAATTTGTTAAACAAAGTGTCACATTAATCAGCTCGACGAGATTTTGAAGATGTCACAACACATCATGATTGCATCTTGATGAATTTCCAAGACAAATAGTACTTTATGTGCTCAAACACACAACTTTTGTGACTTTTCAAACTTTGAAGCTCGATAACTTCGGCAAATTAGGACCAAATTTGTTAAACAAAGTGTCACATTAATCAGCTCGACGAGATTTTGAAGATGTCACAACACATCATGATTGCATCTTGATGAATTTCGAAGACAAATAGTACTTTATATGCTCAAACACACAACTTTTATGACTTTTCAAACTTTGAAGCTCGATAACTTCGGTAAATTAGGACCAAATTTGTTAAACAAAGTGTCAAATTAATCAGCTCGACGAGATCTTTAAAATAACACAACACATCATGATTGCATCTTGATGAATTTCCATGAAAAATAGTACTTTATGTGCTCAAACACACAACTTTTGTGACTTTTCGAACTTTGAAGCTCGATAACTTCGGTAAATTAGGACCAAATTTGTTAAACAAAGTGTCAAATTAATCAGCTCGACGAGATCTTTAAAATAACACAACACATCATGATTGCATCTTGATAAATTTCCATGAAAAATAGTACTTTATGTGCTCAAACACACAACTTTTGTGACTTTTCAAACTTTGAAGCTCGATAACTTCGGTAAATTAGGACCAAATTTGTTAAACAAAGTGTCAAATTAATCAGCTCGACGAGATCTTTAAAATAACACAACACATCATGATTGCATCTTGATAAATTTCCATGAAAAATAGTACTTTATGTGCTCAAACACACAACTTTTGTGACTTTTCAAACTTTGAAGCTCGATAACTTCGGTAAATTAGGACCAAATTTGTTAAACAAAGTGTCAAATTAATCAGCTCGACGAGATTTTGAAGATGTCACAACACATCATGATTGCATCTTGATGAATTTCCAAGACAAATAGTACTTTATATGCTCAAACACACAACTTTTATGACTTTTCACACTTTGTAGATCGATAACTTCAGCAAATGAGTACCAAATTTGTTAAACAAAGTGTCACATTAATCAGCTCGAAGAGTCCTTTAAAATGACACAACACATCATGATTGCATCTTGATGAATTTCCAAGACAAATAGTACTTTATGTGCTCAAACACACAACTTTTATGACTTTTCAAACTTTGAGCTCGATAACTTCGGCAAATGAGAACCAAATTTGTTAAAAAAGTGTCAAATTAATCAGCTCGACGAGATCTTTAAAATAACACAACACATCATGATTGCATCTTAATGAATTTCCATGAAAAATAGTACTTTATATGGTCAAACACAAAACTTTTTTGACTTTTCACACTTTGTAGATCGATAACTTCAGCAAATGAGGATCAAATTTGTTAAACAAAGTGTCACATTAATCAGCTCGACGAGACCTTTAAAATGACACAACACATCATGATTGCATCTTGATGAATTTCCATGAAAAATAGTACTTTATGTGCTCAAACACACAACTTTTGTGACTTTTCAAACTTTGAGGCTCGATAACTTCGGTAAATTAGGACCAAATTTGTTAAACAAAGTGTCAAATTAATCAGCTCGACGAGATTTTGAAGATGTCACAACACATCATGATTGCATCTTGATGAATTTCCAAGACAAATAGTACTTTATATGCTCAAACACACAACTTTTATGACTTTTCAAACTTTGAAGCTCGATAACTTCGGCAAATGAGAACCAAATTTGTTAAACAAAGTGTCATATTAATCAGCTCGACGAGATCTTTAAAATAACACAACACATCATGATTGCATCTTGATGAATTTCCATGAAAAATAGTACTTTATGTGCTCAAACACACAACTTTTGTGACTTTTCAAACTTTGAAGCTCGATAACTTCGGCAAATTAGGACCAAATTTGTTAAACAAAGTGTCACATTAATCAGCTCGACGAGATTTTGAAGATGTCACAACACATCATGATTGCATCTTGATGAATTTCGAAGACAAATAGTACTTTATATGCTCAAACACACAACTTTTATGACTTTTCAAACTTTGAAGCTCGATAACTTCGGTAAATTAGGACCAAATTTGTTAAACAAAGTGTCAAATTAATCAGCTCGACGAGATCTTTAAAATAACACAACACATCATGATTGCATCTTGATGAATTTCCATGAAAAATAGTACTTTATGTGCTCAAACACACAACTTTTGTGACTTTTCAAACTTTGAAGCTCGATAACTTCGGTAAATTAGGACCAAATTTGTTAAACAAAGTGTCAAATTAATCAGCTCGACGAGATCTTTAAAATAACACAACACATCATGATTGCATCTTGATAAATTTCCATGAAAAATAGTACTTTATGTGCTCAAACACACAACTTTTGTGACTTTTCAAACTTTGAAGCTCGATAACTTCGGTAAATTAGGACCAAATTTGTTAAACAAAGTGTCAAATTAATCAGCTCGACGAGATTTTGAAGATGTCACAACACATCATGATTGCATCTTGATGAATTTCCAAGACAAATAGTACTTTATATGCTCAAACACACAACTTTTATGACTTTTCACACTTTGTAGATCGATAACTTCAGCAAATGAGTACCAAATTTGTTAAACAAAGTGTCACATTAATCAGCTCGAAGAGTCCTTTAAAATGACACAACACATCATGATTGCATCTTGATGAATTTCCAAGACAAATAGTACTTTATGTGCTCAAACACACAACTTTTGTGACTTTTCAAACTTTGAAGCTCGATAACTTCGGCAAATTAGGACCAAATTTGTTAAACAAAGTGTCAAATTAATCAGCTCGACGAGATCTTTAAAAGAACACAACACATCATGATTGTATCTTAATGAATTTCCATGAAAAATAGTACTTTATATGGTCAAACACAAAACTTTTGTGACTTTTCACACTTTGTAGATCGATAACTTCAGCAAATGAGGACCAAATTTGTTAAACAAAGTGTCACATTAATCAGCTCGACGAGATTTTGAAGATGTCACAACACATCATGATTGCATCTTGATGAATTTCCAAGACAAATAGTACTTTATATGCTCAAACACACAACTTTTATGACTTTTCAAACTTTGAAGCTCGATAACTTCGGCAAATGAGAACCAAATTTGTTAAACAAAGTGTCAAATTAATCAGCTCGACGAGGTCTTTAAAATGACACAACACATCATGATTGCATCTTGATGAATTTCCATGAAAAATAGTACTTTATGTGCTCAAACACACAACTTTTGTTACTTTTCAAACTTTGAAGCTCGATAACTTCGGCAAATTAGGACCAAATTTGTTAAACAAAGTGTCAAATTAATCAGCTCGACGAGATTTTGAAGATGTCACAACACATCATGATTGCATCTTGATGAATTTCCAAGACAAATAGTACTTTATATGCTCAAACACACAACTTTTATGACTTTTCAAACTTTGAAGCTCGATAACTTCGGCAAATGAGAACCAAATTTGTTAAACAAAGTGTCAAATTAATCAGCTCGACGAGGTCTTTAAAATGACACAACACATCATGATTGCATCTTGATGAATTTCCATGAAAAATAGTACTTTATGTGCTCAAACACACAACTTTTGTGACTTTTCAAACTTTGAAGCTCGATAACTTCGGCAAATTAGGACCAAATTTGTTAAACAAAGTGTCACATTAATCAGCTCGACGAGATTTTGAAGATGTCACAACACATCATGATTGCATCTTGATGAATTTCCAAGACAAATAGTACTTTATATGCTCAAACACACAACTTTTATGACTTTTCACACTTTGTAGATCGATAACTTCAGCAAATGAGTACCAAATTTGTTAAACAAAGTGTCACATTAATCAACTCGACGAGATTTTGAAGATGTCACAACACATCATGATTGCATCTTGATGAATTTCCAAGACAAATAGTACTTTATGTGCTCAAACACACAACTTTTGTGACTTTTCAAACTTTGAAGCTCGATAACTTCGGTAAATTAGGACCAAATTTGTTAAACAAAGTGTCAAATTAATCAGCTCGACGAAATTTTGAAGATGTCGCAACAAATCATGATTGCAACATGTTGTATTTCCAAGAAAAATAGTACAATATGTGCTCAAACACACAACTTTTGTAACATTTCAAAGTTTGAAGCTCGTTAACTTCGACAAATGATCACCAAATTTCTTAAACGAGGTGTCAAATTAATCAGCTCGTCGAGATCTTTGAGACGTCACAACAAATCATGATTGCATTTCCAAGAAAAATAGTACAATATGTGTTCAAACACACAACTTTTGTAACATTTCAAAGTATGAAGCTCGTTAACTTCGACAAATGATCACCAAATTTCTTAAACGAGGTGTCAAATTAATCAGCTCGTCGAGATCTTTGAGACGTCACAACAAATCATGATTGTATCATGTTTTATTTCCAAGAAAAATAGTACATTATGTGCTCAAACACACAACTTTTGTAACATTTCAAACTTTGAAACTCGTTAACTTCGACAAATGAGCACCAAATTTCTTAAACGATGTATCAAATTAATCAGCTCGACGAGATCTTTGAGACGTCACAACAAATCATGATTGCATTTCCAAGAAAAATAGTACAATATGTGCTCAAACACACAACTTTTGTAACATTTCAAAGTATGAAGCTCGTTAACTTCGACAAATGATCACCAAATTTCTTAAACGAGGTGTCAAATTAATCAGCTCGTCGAGATCTTTGAGACGTCACAACAAATCATGATTGTATCATGTTTTATTTCCAAGAAAAATAGTACATTATGTGCTCAAACACACAACTTTTGTAACATTTCAAACTTTGAAACTCGTTAACTTCGACAAATGATCACCAAATTTCTTAAACGATGTGTCACATTAATCAGCTCGTCGAGATGTTTGAGACGTCACAACAAATCATGATTGCATCTTGTTGCATTTCCAAGAAAAATAGTACTTTATGTGCTCAAACACACAACTTTTGTAACATTTCAAAGTATGAAGCTCGTTAACTTCGACAAATGATCACCAAATTTCTTAAACGAGGTGTCAAATTAATCAGCTCGTCGAGATCTTTGAGACGTCACAACAAATCATGATTGTATCATGTTTTATTTCCAAGAAAAATAGTACATTATGTGCTCAAACACACAACTTTTGTAACATTTCAAACTTTGAAACTCGTTAACTTCGACAAATGATCACCAAATTTCTTAAACGATGTATCAAATTAATCAGCTCGACGAGATCTTTGAGACGTCACAACAAATCATGATTGCATTTCCAAGAAAAATAGTACAATATGTGCTCAAACACACAACTTTTGTAACATTTCAAAGTTTGAAGCTCGTTAACTTCGACAAATGATCACCAAATTTTTTAAACGAGGTGTCAAATTAATCAGCTCGACGAGATCTTTGAGACGTCACAACAAATCATGATTGCATCTTGTTGCATTTCCAAGAAAAATAGTACTTTATGTGCTCAAACACATAACTTTTGTAAGAATTCAAACTTTGAAGCTCGTTAACTTCGACAAATGAGCACCAAATTTCTTAAACGAAATGTCAAATTAATCAGCTCCA
Source organism: Euwallacea fornicatus (assembly GCF_040115645.1). NCBI lineage: Eukaryota > Metazoa > Arthropoda > Insecta > Coleoptera > Curculionidae > Euwallacea > Euwallacea fornicatus. The sequence goes on from NW_027096009.1 coordinate 1,543,269, forward strand.
CGAGATGTTTGAGACGTCACAACAAACCATGTTTGCAACTTGTTGTATTTCCAAGAAAAATAGTACTTTATGTGCTCAAACACACAACTTTTGTAACATTTCAAATTTCGAAGCTCGATAACTTCGGCAAACAAACTTAAAGTTTCTTAAACGAAGTGTCAAATTAATCAGCTCCACGAGATCTTTGAGATGTCACAACAAATCATGATTGTATCATGTTTTATTTCCAAGAAAAATAGTACATTATGTGCTCAAACACACAACTTTTGTAACATTTCAAACTTTGAAACTCGTTAACTTCGACAAATGAGCACCAAATTTCTTAAACGATGTATCAAATTAATCAGCTCGACGAGATCTTTGAGACGTCACAACAAATCATGATTGCATTTCCAAGAAAAATAGTACAATATGTGCTCAAACACACAACTTTTGTAACATTTCAAACTTCGAAGCTCGATAACTTCGGCAAATGAGAACCAAATTTGTTAAACAAAGTGTCACATTAATCAGCTCGACGAGATTTTGAAGATGTCACAACACATCATGATTGCATCTTGATGAATTTCCAAGACAAATAGTACTTTATATGCTCAAACACACAACTTTTATGACTTTTCACACTTTGTAGATCGATAACTTCAGCAAATGAGTACCAAATTTGTTAAACAAAGTGTCACATTAATCAGCTCGAAGAGTCCTTTAAAATGTCACAACACATCATGATTGCATCTTGATGAATTTCCAAGACAAATAGTACTTTATATGCTCAAACACACAACTTTTATGACTTTTCAAACTTTGAAGCTCGATAACTTCGGCAAATGAGAACCAAATTTGTTAAACAAAGTGTCACATTAATCAGCTCGACGAGATTTTGAAGATGTCACAACACATCATGATTGCATCTTGATGAATTTCCAAGACAAATAGTACTTTATATGCTCAAACACACAACTTTTATGACTTTTCACACTTTGTAGATCGATAACTTCAGCAAATGAGTACCAAATTTGTTAAACAAAGTGTCACATTAATCAGCTCGAAGAGTCCTTTAAAATGACACAACACATCATGATTGCATCTTGATGAATTTCCAAGACAAATAGTACTTTATGTGCTCAAACACACAACTTTTGTGACTTTTCAAACTTTGAAGCTCGATAACTTCGGCAAATTAGGACCAAATTTGTTAAACAAAGTGTCAAATTAATCAGCTCGACGAGATCTTTAAAATGACACAACACATCATGATTGCATCTTGATGAATTTCCAAGACAAATAGTACTTTATGTGCTCAAACACACAACTTTTATGACTTTTCAAACTTTGAAGCTCGATAACTTCGGCAAATGAGAACCAAATTTGTTAAACAAAGTGTCACATTAATCAGCTCGACGAGATTTTGAAGATGTCACAACACATCATGATTGCATCTTGATGAATTTCCAAGACAAATAGTACTTTATATGCTCAAACACACAACTTTTATGACTTTTCACACTTTGTAGATCGATAACTTCAGCAAATGAGTACCAAATTTGTTAAACAAAGTGTCAAATTAATCAGCTCGACGAGGTCTTTAAAATGACACAACACATCATGATTGCATCTTGATGAATTTCCAAGACAAATAGTACTTTATGTGCTCAAACACACAACTTTTGTGACTTTTCAAACTTTGAAGCTCGATAACTTCGGTAAATTAGGACCAAATTTGTTAAACAAAGTGTCAAATTAATCAGCTCGACGAAATTTTGAAGATGTCGCAACAAATCATGATTGCAACATGTTGTATTTCCAAGAAAAATAGTACAATATGTGCTCAAACACACAACTTTTGTAACATTTCAAAGTTTGAAGCTCGTTAACTTCGACAAATGATCACCAAATTTCTTAAACGAGGTGTCAAATTAATCAGCTCGTCGAGATCTTTGAGACGTCACAACAAATCATGATTGCATTTCCAAGAAAAATAGTACAATATGTGTTCAAACACACAACTTTTGTAACATTTCAAAGTATGAAGCTCGTTAACTTCGACAAATGATCACCAAATTTCTTAAACGAGGTGTCAAATTAATCAGCTCGTCGAGATCTTTGAGACGTCACAACAAATCATGATTGTATCATGTTTTATTTCCAAGAAAAATAGTACATTATGTGCTCAAACACACAACTTTTGTAACATTTCAAACTTTGAAACTCGTTAACTTCGACAAATGAGCACCAAATTTCTTAAACGATGTATCAAATTAATCAGCTCGACGAGATCTTTGAGACGTCACAACAAATCATGATTGCATTTCCAAGAAAAATAGTACAATATGTGCTCAAACACACAACTTTTGTAACATTTCAAAGTATGAAGCTCGTTAACTTCGACAAATGATCACCAAATTTCTTAAACGAGGTGTCAAATTAATCAGCTCGTCGAGATCTTTGAGACGTCACAACAAATCATGATTGTATCATGTTTTATTTCCAAGAAAAATAGTACATTATGTGCTCAAACACACAACTTTTGTAACATTTCAAACTTTGAAACTCGTTAACTTCGACAAATGATCACCAAATTTCTTAAACGATGTGTCACATTAATCAGCTCGTCGAGATGTTTGAGACGTCACAACAAATCATGATTGCATCTTGTTGCATTTCCAAGAAAAATAGTACTTTATGTGCTCAAACACACAACTTTTGTAACATTTCAAAGTATGAAGCTCGTTAACTTCGACAAATGATCACCAAATTTCTTAAACGAGGTGTCAAATTAATCAGCTCGTCGAGATCTTTGAGACGTCACAACAAATCATGATTGTATCATGTTTTATTTCCAAGAAAAATAGTACATTATGTGCTCAAACACACAACTTTTGTAACATTTCAAACTTTGAAACTCGTTAACTTCGACAAATGATCACCAAATTTCTTAAACGATGTATCAAATTAATCAGCTCGACGAGATCTTTGAGACGTCACAACAAATCATGATTGCATTTCCAAGAAAAATAGTACAATATGTGCTCAAACACACAACTTTTGTAACATTTCAAAGTTTGAAGCTCGTTAACTTCGACAAATGATCACCAAATTTTTTAAACGAGGTGTCAAATTAATCAGCTCGACGAGATCTTTGAGACGTCACAACAAATCATGATTGCATCTTGTTGCATTTCCAAGAAAAATAGTACTTTATGTGCTCAAACACATAACTTTTGTAAGAATTCAAACTTTGAAGCTCGTTAACTTCGACAAATGAGCACCAAATTTCTTAAACGAAATGTCAAATTAATCAGCTCCACGAGATGTTTGAGACGTCACAACAAACCATGTTTGCAACTTGTTGTATTTCCAAGAAAAATAGTACTTTATGTGCTCAAACACATAACTTTTGTAAGAATTCAAACTTTGAAGCTCGTTAACTTCGACAAATGAGCACCAAATTTCTTAAACGAAATGTCAAATTAATCAGCTCCACGAGATGTTTGAGACGTCACAACAAACCATGTTTGCAACTTGTTGTATTTCCAAGAAAAATAGTACTTTATGTGCTCAAACACACAACTTTTGTAACATTTCAAATTTCGAAGCTCGATAACTTCGGCAAACAAACTTAAAGTTTCTTAAACGAAGTGTCAAATTAATCAGCTCCACGAGATCTTTGAGACGTCACAACAAATCATGATTGTATCATGTTTTATTTCCAAGAAAAATAGTACATTATGTGCTCAAACACACAACTTTTGTAACATTTCAAACTTTGAAACTCGTTAACTTCGACAAATGAGCACCAAATTTCTTAAACGATGTATCAAATTAATCAGCTCGACGAGATCTTTGAGACGTCACAACAAATCATGATTGCATTTCCAAGAAAAATAGTACAATATGTGCTCAAACACACAACTTTTGTAACATTTCAAACTTCGAAGCTCGATAACTTCGGCAAATGAGAACCAAATTTGTTAAACAAAGTGTCACATTAATCAGCTCGACGAGATTTTGAAGATGTCACAACACATCATGATTGCATCTTGATGAATTTCCAAGACAAATAGTACTTTATATGCTCAAACACACAACTTTTATGACTTTTCACACTTTGTAGATCGATAACTTCAGCAAATGAGTACCAAATTTGTTAAACAAAGTGTCACATTAATCAGCTCGAAGAGTCCTTTAAAATGTCACAACACATCATGATTGCATCTTGATGAATTTCCAAGACAAATAGTACTTTATATGCTCAAACACACAACTTTTGTGACTTTTCACACTTTGTAGATCGATAACTCCAGCAAATGAGGACCAAATTTGTTAAACAAAGTGTCAAATTAATCAGCTCGACGAGATCTTTAAAATGACACAACACATCATGATTGCATCTTGATGAATTTCCAAGACAAATAGTACTTTATGTGCTCAAACACACAACTTTTATGACTTTTCAAATTTTGAAGCTCGATAACTTCGGCAAATGAGAACCAAATTTGTTAAACAAAGTGTCACATTAATCAGCTCGACGAGATTTTGAAGATGTCACAACACATCATGATTGCATCTTGATGAATTTCCAAGACAAATAGTACTTTATATGCTCAAACACACAACTTTTATGACTTTTCACACTTTGTAGATCGATAACTTCAGCAAATGAGTACCAAATTTGTTAAACAAAGTGTCAAATTAATCAGCTCGACGAGGTCTTTAAAATGACACAACACATCATGATTGCATCTTGATGAATTTCCAAGACAAATAGTACTTTATGTGCTCAAACACACAACTTTTGTGACTTTTCAAACTTTGAAGCTCGATAACTTCGGTAAATTAGGACCAAATTTGTTAAACAAAGTGTCAAATTAATCAGCTCGACGAAATTTTGAAGATGTCGCAACAAATCATGATTGCAACATGTTGTATTTCCAAGAAAAATAGTACAATATGTGTTCAAACACACAACTTTTGTAACATTTCAAAGTATGAAGCTCGTTAACTTCGACAAATGATCACCAAATTTCTTAAACGAGGTGTCAAATTAATCAGCTCGTCGAGATCTTTGAGACGTCACAACAAATCATGATTGTATCATGTTTTATTTCCAAGAAAAATAGTACATTATGTGCTCAAACACACAACTTTTGTAACATTTCAAACTTTGAAACTCGTTAACTTCGACAAATGAGCACCAAATTTCTTAAACGATGTATCAAATTAATCAGCTCGACGAGATCTTTGAGACGTCACAACAAATCATGATTGCATTTCCAAGAAAAATAGTACAATATGTGCTCAAACACACAACTTTTGTAACATTTCAAAGTATGAAGCTCGTTAACTTCGACAAATGATCACCAAATTTCTTAAACGAGGTGTCAAATTAATCAGCTCGTCGAGATCTTTGAGACGTCACAACAAATCATGATTGTATCATGTTTTATTTCCAAGAAAAATAGTACATTATGTGCTCAAACACACAACTTTTGTAACATTTCAAACTTTGAAACTCGTTAACTTCGACAAATGATCACCAAATTTCTTAAACGATGTGTCACATTAATCAGCTCGTCGAGATGTTTGAGACGTCACAACAAATCATGATTGCATCTTGTTGCATTTCCAAGAAAAATAGTACTTTATGTGCTCAAACACACAACTTTTGTAACATTTCAAAGTATGAAGCTCGTTAACTTCGGCAAATGAGAACCAAATTTGTTAAACAAAGTGTCACATTAATCAGCTCGACGAGATTTTGAAGATGTCACAACACATCATGATTGCATCTTGATGAATTTCCAAGACAAATAGTACTTTATATGCTCAAACACACAACTTTTATGACTTTTCACACTTTGTAGATCGATAACTTCAGCAAATGAGGACCAAATTTGTTAAACAAAGTGTCACATTAATCAGCTCGACGAGATTTTGAAGATGTCGCAACAAATCATGGTTGCATCTTGTTGCATTTCCAAGAAAAATAGTACTTTGTGTGCTCAAACACACAACTATTGTAACATTTCAAACTTCGAAGCTCGTTAACTTCGGCAAATGAGGACCAAATTTGTTAAACAAAGTGTCAAATTAATCAGCTCGACGAGATCTTTAAAATGACACAACACATCTTGATTGCATCTTGATGAATTTCCAAGACAAATAGTACTTTATGTGCTCAAACACCCAACTTTTGTGACTTTTCAAATTTTGAAGCTCGATAACTTCGGCAAATGAGTACCAAATTTGTTAAACAAAGTGTCAAATTAATCAGCTCGACGAGATCTTTAAAATGACACAACACATCATGATTGCATCTTGATGAATTTCCAAGACAAATAGTACTTTATGTGCTCAAACTCAAAACTTTTGTGACATTTCACACTTTGTAGATCGATAACTTCAGCAAATGAGTACCAAATTTGTTAAACAAAGTGTCACATTAATCAGCTCGACGAGATTTTGAAGATGTCACATCACATCATGATTGCATCTTGATGAATTTCCATGAAAAATAGTACTTTATGTGCTCAAACACACAACTTTTGTGACTTTTCAAACTTTGAAGCTCGATAACTTCGGCAAACAAACTTAAAGTTTCTTAAAATAAGTGTCAAATTAGTCAGCTCCACGAGATGTTTGAGACGTCACAACAAACCATGTTTGCAACATGTTGTATTTCCAAGAAAAATAGTACTTTATATGCTCAAACACACAACTTTTATGACTTTTCAAACTTTGAAGCTCGATAACTTCGGCAAATGATCACCAAATTTCTTAAACGATGTGTCAAATTAATCAGCTCGACGAGATCTTTGAGACGTCACAACAAATCATGATTGCATCTTCTTGCATTTCCAAGAAAAATAGTACAATATGTGCTCAAACACACAACTTTTGTAACATTTCAAAGTTTGAAGCTCGTTAACTTCGACAAATGATCACCAAATTTCTTAAACGAGGTGTCAAATTAATCAGCTCGTCGAGATCTTTGAGACGTCACAACAAATCATGATTGCATTTCCAAGAAAAATAGTACAATATGTGTTCAAACACACAACTTTTGTAACATTTCAAAGTATGAAGCTCGTTAACTTCGACAAATGATCACCAAATTTCTTAAACGAGGTGTCAAATTAATCAGCTCGTCGAGATCTTTGAGACGTCACAACAAATCATGATTGTATCATGTTTTATTTCCAAGAAAAATAGTACATTATGTGCTCAAACACACAACTTTTGTAACATTTCAAACTTTGAAACTCGTTAACTTCGACAAATGATCACCAAATTTCTTAAACGATGTGTCACATTAATCAGCTCGTCGAGATGTTTGAGACGTCACAACAAATCATGATTGCATCTTGTTGCATTTCCAAGAAAAATAGTACTTTATGTGCTCAAACACACAACTTTTGTAACATTTCAAAGTATGAAGCTCGTTAACTTCGACAAATGATCACCAAATTTCTTAAACGAGGTGTCAAATTAATCAGCTCGTCGAGATCTTTGAGACGTCACAACAAATCATGATTGTATCATGTTTTATTTCCAAGAAAAATAGTACATTATGTGCTCAAACACACAACTTTTGTAACATTTCAAACTTTGAAACTCGTTAACTTCGACAAATGATCACCAAATTTCTTAAACGATGTATCAAATTAATCAGCTCGACGAGATCTTTGAGACGTCACAACAAATCATGATTGCATTTCCAAGAAAAATAGTACAATATGTGCTCAAACACACAACTTTTGTAACATTTCAAAGTTTGAAGCTCGTTAACTTCGACAAATGATCACCAAATTTTTTAAACGAGGTGTCAAATTAATCAGCTCGACGAGATCTTTGAGACGTCACAACAAATCATGATTGCATCTTGTTGCATTTCCAAGAAAAATAGTACTTTATGTGCTCAAACACATAACTTTTGTAAGAATTCAAACTTTGAAGCTCGTTAACTTCGACAAATGAGCACCAAATTTCTTAAACGAAATGTCAAATTAATCAGCTCCACGAGATGTTTGAGACGTCACAACAAACCATGTTTGCAACTTGTTGTATTTCCAAGAAAAATAGTACTTTATGTGCTCAAACACACAACTTTTGTAACATTTCAAATTTCGAAGCTCGATAACTTCGGCAAACAAACTTAAAGTTTCTTAAACGAAGTGTCAAATTAATCAGCTCCACGAGATGTTTGAGACGTCACAACAAACCATGTTTGCAACATGTTGTATTTCCAAAAAAAATAGTACTTTATGTGCTCAAACACACAACTTTTGTAACATTTCAAATTTCGAAGCTCGATAACTTCGGCAAACAAACTTAAAGTTTCTTAAACGAAGTGTCAAATTAATCAGCTCCACGAGATGTTTGAGACGTCACAACAAACCATGTTTGCAACATGTTGTATTCCCAAGACAAATAGTACTTTATATGCTCAAACACACAACTTTTGTGACTTTTCAAACTTTGAAGCTCGATAACTTCGGTAAATTAGGACCAAATTTGTTAAACAAAGTGTCAAATTAATCAGCTCGACGAGATCTTTAAAATGACACAACACATCATGATTGCATCTTGATGAATTTCCAACACAAATAGTACTTTATGTGCTCAAACACACAACTTTTATGACTTTTCAAACTTTGAAGCTCGATAACTTCGGCAAATGAGAACCAAATTTGTTAAACAAAGTGTCAAATTAATCAGCTCGACGAGATCTTTAAAATGACACAACACATCATGATTGCATCTTGATGAATTTCCAACACAAATAGTACTTTATGTGCTCAAACACACAACTTTTGTAAGAATTCAAACTTTGAAGCTCGTTAACTTCGACAAATGATCACCAAATTTCTTAAACGATGTGTCACATTAATCAGCTCGTCGAGATGTTTGAGACGTCACAACAAATCATGATTGCATCTTGTTGCATTTCCAAGAAAAATAGTACTTTATGTGCTCAAACACACAACTTTCGTAACATTTCAAACTTGGTAGCTCGATAACTTCGACAAATGATCACCAAATTTCTTAAACAATGTGTCAAATTAATCAGCTCGTCGAGATCTTTGAGACGTCACAACAAATCATGATTGTATCATGTTCTATGTCCAAGAAAAATAGTACTTTATGTGTTCAAACACACAACTTTTGTAAGAATTCAAACTTTGAAGCTCGTTAACTTCGACAAATGAGCACCAAATTTCTTAAACGATGTATCAAATTAATCAGCTGGACGAGATCTTTGAGACGACACAACAAATCATGATTGCATTTCCAAGAAAAATAGTACAATATGTGCTCAAACACACAACTTTTGTAACATTTCAAAGTTTGAAGCTCGTTAACTTTGACAAATGATCACCAAATTTTTTAAACGAGGTGTCAAATTAATCAGCTCGACGAGATCTTTGAGACGTCACAACAAATCATGATTGCATCTTGTTGCATTTCCAAGAAAAATTGTACTTTATGTGTTCAAACACACAACTTTTGGAACATTTCAAACTTCGAAGCTCGATAACTTCGACAAATGATCACCAAATTTCTTAAACGATGTGTCACATTAATCAGCTCGTCGAGATGTTTGAGACGTCACAACAAATCATGATTGCATCTTGTTGCATTTCCATGAAAAATTGTACTTTATGTGTTCAAAAACACAACTTTTGGAACATTTCAAACTTCGAAGCTCGATAACTTCGACAAATGATCACCAAATTTCATAAACGAAGTGTCAAATTAATCAGCTCCACGAGATGTTTGAGACGTCACAACAAATCATGATTGCATTTCCAAGAAAAATAGTACAATATGTGCTCAAACACACAACTTTTGTAACATTTCAAACTTCGAAGCTCGATAACTTCGGCAAATGAGAACCAAATTTGTTAAACAAAGTGTCACATTAATCAGCTCGACGAGATTTTGAAGATGTCACAACACATCATGATTGCATCTTGATGAATTTCCAAGACAAATAGTACTTTATATGCTCAAACACACAACTTTTATGACTTTTCACACTTTGTAGATCGATAACTTCAGCAAATGAGTACCAAATTTGTTAAACAAAGTGTCACATTAATCAGCTCGAAGAGTCCTTTAAAATGTCACAACACATCATGATTGCATCTTGATGAATTTCCAAGACAAATAGTACTTTATATGCTCAAACACACAACTTTTATGACTTTTCAAACTTTGAAGCTCGATAACTTCGGCAAATGAGAACCAAATTTGTTAAACAAAGTGTCACATTAATCAGCTCGACGAGATTTTGAAGATGTCACAACACATCATGATTGCATCTTGATGAATTTCCAAGACAAATAGTACTTTATATGCTCAAACACACAACTTTTATGACTTTTCACACTTTGTAGATCGATAACTTCAGCAAATGAGTACCAAATTTGTTAAACAAAGTGTCACATTAATCAGCTCGAAGAGTCCTTTAAAATGACACAACACATCATGATTGCATCTTGATGAATTTCCAAGACAAATAGTACTTTATGTGCTCAAACACACAACTTTTGTGACTTTTCAAACTTTGAAGCTCGATAACTTCGGCAAATTAGGACCAAATTTGTTAAACAAAGTGTCAAATTAATCAGCTCGACGAGATCTTTAAAATAACACAACACATCATGATTGTATCTTAATGAATTTCCATGAAAAATAGTACTTTATATGGTCAAACACAAAACTTTTGTGACTTTTCACACTTTGTAGATCGATAACTTCAGCAAATGAGGACCAAATTTGTTAAACAAAGTGTCACATTAATCAGCTCGACGAGATTTTGAAGATGTCGCAACAAATCATGGTTGCATCTTGTTGCATTTCCAAGAAAAATAGTACTTTGTGTGCTCAAACACACAACTATTGTAACATTTCAAACTTCGAAGCTCGTTAACTTCGGCAAATGAGGACCAAATTTGTTTAACAAAGTGTCAAATTAATCAGCTCGACGAGATCTTTAAAATGACACAACACATCTTGATTGCATCTTGATGAATTTCCAAGACAAATAGTACTTTATGTGCTCAAACACCCAACTTTTGTGACTTTTCAAAGTATGAAGCTCGTTAACTTCGGCAAATGAGAACCAAATTTGTTAAACAAAGTGTCACATTAATCAGCTCGACGAGATTTTGAAGATGTCACAACACATCATGATTGCATCTTGATGAATTTCCAAGACAAATAGTACTTTGTGTGCTCAAACACACAACTTTTGTAACATTTCAAAGTATGAAGCTCGTTAACTTCGACAAATGATCACCAAATTTCTTAAACGAGGTGTCAAATTAATCAGCTCGTCGAGATCTTTGAGACGTCACAACAAATCATGATTGTATCATGTTTTATTTCCAAGAAAAATAGTACATTATGTGCTCAAACACACAACTTTTGTAACATTTCAAACTTTGAAACTCGTTAACTTCGACAAATGATCACCAAATTTCTTAAACGATGTATCAAATTAATCAGCTCGACGAGATCTTTGAGACGTCACAACAAATCATGATTGCATTTCCAAGAAAAATAGTACAATATGTGCTCAAACACACAACTTTTGTAACATTTCAAAGTTTGAAGCTCGTTAACTTCGACAAATGATCACCAAATTTCTTAAACGATGTGTCACATTAATCAGCTCGTCGAGATGTTTGAGACGTCACAACAAATCATGATTGCATCTTGTTGCATTTCCAAGAAAAATAGTACTTTATGTGCTCAAACACACAACTTTTGTAACATTTCAAAGTATGAAGCTCGTTAACTTCGGCAAATGAGAACCAAATTTGTTAAACAAAGTGTCACATTAATCAGCTCGACGAGATTTTGAAGATGTCACAACACATCATGATTGCATCTTGATGAATTTCCAAGACAAATAGTACTTTATATGCTCAAACACACAACTTTTATGACTTTTCACACTTTGTAGATCGATAACTTCAGCAAATGAGGACCAAATTTGTTAAACAAAGTGTCACATTAATCAGCTCGACGAGATTTTGAAGATGTCGCAACAAATCATGGTTGCATCTTGTTGCATTTCCAAGAAAAATAGTACTTTGTGTGCTCAAACACACAACTATTGTAACATTTCAAACTTCGAAGCTCGTTAACTTCGGCAAATGAGGACCAAATTTGTTAAACAAAGTGTCAAATTAATCAGCTCGACGAGATCTTTAAAATGACACAACACATCTTGATTGCATCTTGATGAATTTCCAAGACAAATAGTACTTTATGTGCTCAAACACCCAACTTTTGTGACTTTTCAAATTTTGAAGCTCGATAACTTCGGCAAATGAGTACCAAATTTGTTAAACAAAGTGTCAAATTAATCAGCTCGACGAGATCTTTAAAATGACACAACACATCATGATTGCATCTTGATGAATTTCCAAGACAAATAGTACTTTATGTGCTCAAACTCAAAACTTTTGTGACATTTCACACTTTGTAGATCGATAACTTCAGCAAATGAGTACCAAATTTGTTAAACAAAGTGTCACATTAATCAGCTCGACGAGATTTTGAAGATGTCACATCACATCATGATTGCATCTTGATGAATTTCCATGAAAAATAGTACTTTATGTGCTCAAACACACAACTTTTGTGACTTTTCAAACTTTGAAGCTCGATAACTTCGGCAAACAAACTTAAAGTTTCTTAAAATAAGTGTCAAATTAATCAGCTCCACGAGATGTTTGAGACGTCACAACAAACCATGTTTGCAACATGTTGTATTTCCAAGAAAAATAGTACTTTATATGCTCAAACACACAACTTTTATGACTTTTCAAACTTTGAAGCTCGATAACTTCGGCAAATGATCACCAAATTTCTTAAACGATGTGTCAAATTAATCAGCTCGACGAGATCTTTGAGACGTCACAACAAATCATGATTGCATCTTCTTGCATTTCCAAGAAAAATAGTACAATATGTGCTCAAACACACAACTTTTGTAACATTTCAAAGTTTGAAGCTCGTTAACTTCGACAAATGATCACCAAATTTCTTAAACGAGGTGTCAAATTAATCAGCTCGTCGAGATCTTTGAGACGTCACAACAAATCATGATTGCATTTCCAAGAAAAATAGTACAATATGTGTTCAAACACACAACTTTTGTAACATTTCAAAGTATGAAGCTCGTTAACTTCGACAAATGATCACCAAATTTCTTAAACGAGGTGTCAAATTAATCAGCTCGTCGAGATCTTTGAGACGTCACAACAAATCATGATTGTATCATGTTTTATTTCCAAGAAAAATAGTACATTATGTGCTCAAACACACAACTTTTGTAACATTTCAAACTTTGAAACTCGTTAACTTCGACAAATGATCACCAAATTTCTTAAACGATGTGTCACATTAATCAGCTCGTCGAGATGTTTGAGACGTCACAACAAATCATGATTGCATCTTGTTGCATTTCCAAGAAAAATAGTACTTTATGTGCTCAAACACACAACTTTTGTAACATTTCAAAGTATGAAGCTCGTTAACTTCGACAAATGATCACCAAATTTCTTAAACGAGGTGTCAAATTAATCAGCTCGTCGAGATCTTTGAGACGTCACAACAAATCATGATTGTATCATGTTTTATTTCCAAGAAAAATAGTACATTATGTGCTCAAACACACAACTTTTGTAACATTTCAAACTTTGAAACTCGTTAACTTCGACAAATGATCACCAAATTTCTTAAACGATGTATCAAATTAATCAGCTCGACGAGATCTTTGAGACGTCACAACAAATCATGATTGCATTTCCAAGAAAAATAGTACAATATGTGCTCAAACACACAACTTTTGTAACATTTCAAAGTTTGAAGCTCGTTAACTTCGACAAATGATCACCAAATTTTTTAAACGAGGTGTCAAATTAATCAGCTCGACGAGATCTTTGAGACGTCACAACAAATCATGATTGCATCTTGTTGCATTTCCAAGAAAAATAGTACTTTATGTGCTCAAACACATAACTTTTGTAAGAATTCAAACTTTGAAGCTCGTTAACTTCGACAAATGAGCACCAAATTTCTTAAACGAAATGTCAAATTAATCAGCTCCACGAGATGTTTGAGACGTCACAACAAACCATGTTTGCAACTTGTTGTATTTCCAAGAAAAATAGTACTTTATGTGCTCAAACACACAACTTTTGTAACATTTCAAATTTCGAAGCTCGATAACTTCGGCAAACAAACTTAAAGTTTCTTAAACGAAGTGTCAAATTAATCAGCTCCACGAGATGTTTGAGACGTCACAACAAACCATGTTTGCAACATGTTGTATTTCCAAAAAAAATAGTACTTTATGTGCTCAAACACACAACTTTTGTAACATTTCAAATTTCGAAGCTCGATAACTTCGGCAAACAAACTTAAAGTTTCTTAAACGAAGTGTCAAATTAATCAGCTCCACGAGATGTTTGAGACGTCACAACAAACCATGTTTGCAACATGTTGTATTCCCAAGACAAATAGTACTTTATATGCTCAAACACACAACTTTTGTGACTTTTCAAACTTTGAAGCTCGATAACTTCGGTAAATTAGGACCAAATTTGTTAAACAAAGTGTCAAATTAATCAGCTCGACGAGATCTTTAAAATGACACAACACATCATGATTGCATCTTGATGAATTTCCAACACAAATAGTACTTTATGTGCTCAAACACACAACTTTTATGACTTTTCAAACTTTGAAGCTCGATAACTTCGGCAAATGAGAACCAAATTTGTTAAACAAAGTGTCAAATTAATCAGCTCGACGAGATCTTTAAAATGACACAACACATCATGATTGCATCTTGATGAATTTCCAACACAAATAGTACTTTATGTGCTCAAACACACAACTTTTGTAAGAATTCAAACTTTGAAGCTCGTTAACTTCGACAAATGATCACCAAATTTCTTAAACGATGTGTCACATTAATCAGCTCGTCGAGATGTTTGAGACGTCACAACAAATCATGATTGCATCTTGTTGCATTTCCAAGAAAAATAGTACTTTATGTGCTCAAACACACAACTTTCGTAACATTTCAAACTTGGTAGCTCGATAACTTCGACAAATGATCACCAAATTTCTTAAACAATGTGTCAAATTAATCAGCTCGTCGAGATCTTTGAGACGTCACAACAAATCATGATTGTATCATGTTCTATGTCCAAGAAAAATAGTACTTTATGTGTTCAAACACACAACTTTTGTAAGAATTCAAACTTTGAAGCTCGTTAACTTCGACAAATGAGCACCAAATTTCTTAAACGATGTATCAAATTAATCAGCTGGACGAGATCTTTGAGACGACACAACAAATCATGATTGCATTTCCAAGAAAAATAGTACAATATGTGCTCAAACACACAACTTTTGTAACATTTCAAAGTTTGAAGCTCGTTAACTTTGACAAATGATCACCAAATTTTTTAAACGAGGTGTCAAATTAATCAGCTCGACGAGATCTTTGAGACGTCACAACAAATCATGATTGCATCTTGTTGCATTTCCAAGAAAAATTGTACTTTATGTGTTCAAACACACAACTTTTGGAACATTTCAAACTTCGAAGCTCGATAACTTCGACAAATGATCACCAAATTTCTTAAACGATGTGTCACATTAATCAGCTCGTCGAGATGTTTGAGACGTCACAACAAATCATGATTGCATCTTGTTGCATTTCCATGAAAAATTGTACTTTATGTGTTCAAAAACACAACTTTTGGAACATTTCAAACTTCGAAGCTCGATAACTTCGACAAATGATCACCAAATTTCATAAACGAAGTGTCAAATTAATCAGCTCCACGAGATGTTTGAGACGTCACAACAAATCATGATTGCATTTCCAAGAAAAATAGTACAATATGTGCTCAAACACACAACTTTTGTAACATTTCAAACTTCGAAGCTCGATAACTTCGGCAAATGAGAACCAAATTTGTTAAACAAAGTGTCACATTAATCAGCTCGACGAGATTTTGAAGATGTCACAACACATCATGATTGCATCTTGATGAATTTCCAAGACAAATAGTACTTTATATGCTCAAACACACAACTTTTATGACTTTTCACACTTTGTAGATCGATAACTTCAGCAAATGAGTACCAAATTTGTTAAACAAAGTGTCACATTAATCAGCTCGAAGAGTCCTTTAAAATGTCACAACACATCATGATTGCATCTTGATGAATTTCCAAGACAAATAGTACTTTATATGCTCAAACACACAACTTTTATGACTTTTCAAACTTTGAAGCTCGATAACTTCGGCAAATGAGAACCAAATTTGTTAAACAAAGTGTCACATTAATCAGCTCGACGAGATTTTGAAGATGTCACAACACATCATGATTGCATCTTGATGAATTTCCAAGACAAATAGTACTTTATATGCTCAAACACACAACTTTTATGACTTTTCACACTTTGTAGATCGATAACTTCAGCAAATGAGTACCAAATTTGTTAAACAAAGTGTCACATTAATCAGCTCGAAGAGTCCTTTAAAATGACACAACACATCATGATTGCATCTTGATGAATTTCCAAGACAAATAGTACTTTATGTGCTCAAACACACAACTTTTGTGACTTTTCAAACTTTGAAGCTCGATAACTTCGGCAAATTAGGACCAAATTTGTTAAACAAAGTGTCAAATTAATCAGCTCGACGAGATCTTTAAAATAACACAACACATCATGATTGTATCTTAATGAATTTCCATGAAAAATAGTACTTTATATGGTCAAACACAAAACTTTTGTGACTTTTCACACTTTGTAGATCGATAACTTCAGCAAATGAGGACCAAATTTGTTAAACAAAGTGTCACATTAATCAGCTCGACGAGATTTTGAAGATGTCGCAACAAATCATGGTTGCATCTTGTTGCATTTCCAAGAAAAATAGTACTTTGTGTGCTCAAACACACAACTATTGTAACATTTCAAACTTCGAAGCTCGTTAACTTCGGCAAATGAGGACCAAATTTGTTTAACAAAGTGTCAAATTAATCAGCTCGACGAGATCTTTAAAATGACACAACACATCTTGATTGCATCTTGATGAATTTCCAAGACAAATAGTACTTTATGTGCTCAAACACCCAACTTTTGTGACTTTTCAAATTTTGAAGCTCGATAACTTCGGCAAATGAGTACCAAATTTGTTAAACAAAGTGTCAAATTAATCAGCTCGACGAGATCTTTAAAATGACACAACACATCATGATTGCATCTTGATGAATTTCCAAGACAAATAGTACTTTATGTGCTCAAACTCAAAACTTTTGTGACTTTTCACACTTTGTAGATCGATAACTTCAGCAAATGAGTACCAAATTTGTTAAACAAAGTGTCACATTAATCAGCTCGACGAGATTTTGAAGATGTCACATCACATCATGATTGCATCTTGATGAATTTCCAAGACAAATAGTACTTTATGTGCTCAAACACCCAACTTTTGTGACTTTTCAAACTTTGAAGCTCGATAACTTCGGCAAATTAGGACCAAATTTGTTAAACAAAGTGTCACATTAATCAGCTCGACGAGATTTTGAAGATGTCACAACACATCATGATTGCATCTTGATGAATTTCCAAGACAAATAGTACTTTATATGCTCAAACACACAACTTTTATGACTTTTCAAACTTTGAAGCTCGATAACTTCGGCAAATGAGAACCAAATTTGTTAAACAAAGTGTCAAATTAATCAGCTCGACGAGGTCTTTAAAATGACACAACACATCATGATTGCATCTTGATGAATTTCCAAGACAAATAGTACTTTATGTGCTCAAACACACAACTTTTGTGACTTTTCAAACTTTGAAGCTCGATAACTTCGGTAAATTAGGACCAAATTTGTTAAACAAAGTGTCAAATTAATCAGCTCGACGAAATTTTGAAGATGTCGCAACAAATCATGATTGCATCTTGTTGCATTTCCAAGAAAAATAGTACTTTATATGCTCAAACACACAACTTTTATGACTTTTCAAACTTTGAAGCTCGATAACTTCGGCAAATGATCACCAAATTTCTTAAACGATGTGTCAAATTAATCAGCTCGACGAGATCTTTGAGACGTCACAACAAATCATGATTGCATCTTCTTGCATTTCCAAGAAAAATAGTACAATATGTGCTCAAACACACAACTTTTGTAACATTTCAAAGTTTGAAGCTCGTTAACTTCGACAAATGATCACCAAATTTCTTAAACGAGGTGTCAAATTAATCAGCTCGTCGAGATCTTTGAGACGTCACAACAAATCATGATTGCATTTCCAAGAAAAATTGTACAATATGTGTTCAAACACACAACTTTTGTAACATTTCAAAGTATGAAGCTCGTTAACTTCGACAAATGATCACCAAATTTCTTAAACGAGGTGTCAAATTAATCAGCTCGTCGAGATCTTTGAGACGTCACAACAAATCATGATTGTATCATGTTTTATTTCCAAGAAAAATAGTACATTATGTGCTCAAACACACAACTTTTGTAACATTTCAAACTTTGAAACTCGTTAACTTCGACAAATGAGCACCAAATTTCTTAAACGATGTATCAAATTAATCAGCTCGACGAGATCTTTGAGACGTCACAACAAATCATGATTGCATTTCCAAGAAAAATAGTACAATATGTGCTCAAACACACAACTTTTGTAACATTTCAAAGTATGAAGCTCGTTAACTTCGACAAATGATCACCAAATTTCTTAAACGAGGTGTCAAATTAATCAGCTCGTCGAGATCTTTGAGACATCACAACAAATCATGATTGTATCATGTTTTATTTCCAAGAAAAATAGTACATTATGTGCTCAAACACACAACTTTTGTAACATTTCAAACTTTGAAACTCGTTAACTTCGACAAATGATCACCAAATTTCTTAAACGATGTGTCACATTAATCAGCTCGTCGAGATGTTTGAGACGTCACAACAAATCATGATTGCATCTTGTTGCATTTCCAAGAAAAATAGTACTTTATGTGCTCAAACACACAACTTTTGTAACATTTCAAAGTATGAAGCTCGTTAACTTCGACAAATGATCACCAAATTTCTTAAACGAGGTGTCAAATTAATCAGCTCGTCGAGATCTTTGAGACGTCACAACAAATCATGATTGTATCATGTTTTATTTCCAAGAAAAATAGTACATTATGTGCTCAAACACACAACTTTTGTAACATTTCAAACTTTGAAACTCGTTAACTTCGACAAATGATCACCAAATTTCTTAAACGATGTATCAAATTAATCAGCTCGACGAGATCTTTGAGACGTCACAACAAATCATGATTGCATTTCCAAGAAAAATAGTACAATATGTGCTCAAACACACAACTTTTGTAACATTTCAAAGTTTGAAGCTCGTTAACTTCGACAAATGATCACCAAATTTTTTAAACGAGGTGTCAAATTAATCAGCTCGACGAGATCTTTGAGACGTCACAACAAATCATGATTGCATCTTGTTGCATTTCCAAGAAAAATAGTACTTTATGTGCTCAAACACATAACTTTTGTAAGAATTCAAACTTTGAAGCTCGTTAACTTCGACAAATGAGCACCAAATTTCTTAAACGAAATGTCAAATTAATCAGCTCGACGAGATCTTTGAGACGTCACAACAAATCATGATTGCATCTTGTTGCATTTCCAAGAAAAATAGTACTTTATGTGCTCAAACACATAACTTTTGTAAGAATTCAAACTTTGAAGCTCGTTAACTTCGACAAATGATCACCAAATTTTTTAAACGAGGTGTCAAATTAATCAGCTCGACGAGATCTTTGAGACGTCACAACAAATCATGATTGCATCTTGTTGCATTTCCAAGAAAAATAGTACTTTATGTGCTCAAACCCACAACTTTTGTAACATTTCAAATTTCGAAGCTCGTTAACTTCGGCAAACAAACACCAAGTTTCTTAAACGAAGTATCAAATTAAGCAGCTCGACGAGATTTTGAAGATGCCACAACACATCATTATTGCATCTTGTTGAATTTCCAAGAAAAATAGTACTTTATGTGCTCAAACACACAACTTTTGTAACATTTCAAATTTCGAAGCTCGATAACTTCGGCAAACAAACTTAAAGTTTCTTAAACGAAGTGTCAAATAAATCAGCTCCACGAGATGTTTGAGACGTCACAACAAACCATGTTTGCAACATGTTGTATTTCCAAGAAAAATAGTACTTTATGTGCTCAAACACACAACTTTTGTAACATTTCAAATTTCGAAGCTCGATAACTTCGGCAAACAAACTTAAAGTTTCTTAAACGAAGTGTCAAATTAATCAGCTCCACGAGATGTTTGAGACGTCACAACAAACCATGTTTGCAACATGTTGTATTTCCAAGAAAAATAGTACTTTATGTGCTCAAACACATAACTTTTGTAACATTTCAAACTTGGAAGCTCGATAACTTCGACAAATGATCACCAAATTTCTTAAACGATGTGTCACATTAATCAGCTCGTCGAGATGTTTGAGACGTCACAACAAATCATGATTGCATCTTGTTGCATTTCCAAGAAAAATGGTACTTTATGTGCTCAAACACACAACTTTTGTAACATTTCAAACTTGGAAGCTCGATAACTTCGACAAATGATCACCAAATTTCTTAAACGATGTGTCAAATTAAGCAGCTCGACGAGATCTTTGAGACGTCACAACAAATCATGATTGCATCTTCTTGCATTTCCAAGAAAAATAGTACAATATGTGCTCAAACACACAACTTTTGTAACATTTCAAAGTTTGAAGCTCGTTAACTTCGACAAATGATCACCAAATTTCTTAAACGAGGTGTCAAATTAATCAGCTCGTCGAGATCTTTGAGACGTCACAACAAATCATGATTGCATTTCCAAGAAAAATAGTACAATATGTGCTCAAACACACAACTTTTGAAACATTTCAAAGTATGAAGCTCGTTAACTTCGGCAAATGATCACCAAATTTCTTAAACGAGTTGTTAAATTAATCAGCTCGTCGAGATCTTTGAGACGTCACAACAAATCATGATTGTATCATGTTGTATTTCCAAGAAAAATAGTACTTTATGTGTTCAAACACACAACTTTTGTAAGAATTCAAACTTTGAAGCTCGTTAACTTCGACAAATGAGCACCAAATTTCTTAAACGATGTATCAAATTAATCAGCTCGACGAGATCTTTGAGACGTCACAACAAATCATGATTGCATTTCCAAGAAAAATAGTACTTTATGTGTTCAAACACACAACTTTTGTAACATTTCAAACTTCGAAGCTCGATAACTTCGGCAAATGATCACCAAATTTCTTAAACGAGGTGTTAAATTAATCAGCTCGTCGAGATCTTTGAGACGTCACAACAAATCATGATTGTATCATGTTGTATTTCCAAGAAAAATAGTACTTTATGTGTTCAAACACACAACTTTTGTAACATTTCAAAGTTTGAAGCTCGTTAACTTCGACAAATGATCACCAAATTTTTTAAACGAGGTGTCAAATTAATCAGCTCGACGAGATCTTTGAGACGTCACAACAAATCATGATTGCATCTTGTTGCATTTCCAAGAAAAATTGTACTTTATGTGTTCAAACACACAACTTTTGGAACATTTCAAACTTCGAAGCTCGATAACTTCGACAAATGATCACCAAATTTCTTAAACGATGTGTCACATTAATCAGCTCGTCGAGATGTTTGAGACGTCACAACAAATCATGATTGCATCTTGTTGCATTTCCAAGAAAAATTGTACTTTATGTGTTCAAAAACACAACTTTTGGAACATTTCAAACTTCGAAGCTCGATAACTTCGACAAATGATCACCAAATTTCATAAACGAAGTGTCAAATTAATCAGCTCCACGAGATGTTTGAGACGTCACAACAAATCATGATTGCATTTCCAAGACAAATAGTACTTTATGTGCTCAAACACCCAACTTTTGTGACTTTTCAAACTTTGAAGCTCGATAACTTCGGCAAATTAGGACCAAATTTGTTAAACAAAGTGTCACATTAATCAGCTCGACGAGATTTTGAAGATGTCACAACACATCATGATTGCATCTTGATGAATTTCCAACACAAATAGTACTTTATGTGCTCAAACACACATCTTTTGTAACATTTCAAAGTTTGAAGCTCGTTAACTTCGACAAATGATCACCAAATTTTTTAAACGAGGTGTCAAATTAATCAGCTCGAGGAGATCTTTGAGACGTCACAACAAATCATGATTGCATCTTGTTGCATTTCCAAGAAAAATAGTACTTTATGTGCTCAAACACACAACTTTTGTAACATTTCAAACTTGGAAGCTCGATAACTTCGACAAACGATCACCAAATTTCTTAAACGATGTGTCACATTAATCAGCTCGTCGAGATGTTTGAGACGTCACAACAAATCATGATTGCATCTTGTTGCATTTCCAAGAAAAATAGTACTTTATGTGCTCAAACACACAACTTTTGTAACATTTCAAACTTGGAAGCTCGATAACTTCGACAAATGATCACCAAATTTCTTAAACGATGTGTCAAATTAATCATCTCGACGAGGTCTTTGAGACGTCACAACAAATCATGATTGCATCTTCTTGCATTTCCAAGAAAAATAGTACAATATGTGCTCAAACACACAACTTTTGTAACATTTCAAAGTTTGAAGCTCGTTAACTTCGACAAATGATCACCAAATTTCTTAAACGAGGTGTCAAATTAATCAGCTCGTCGAGATCTTTGAGACGTCACAACAAATCATGATTGCATTTCCAAGAAAAATAGTACAATATGTGCTCAAACACACAACTTTTGTAACATTTCAAAGTATGAAGCTCGTTAACTTCGACAAATGATCACCAAATTTCTTAAACGAGGTGTCAAATTAATCAGCTCGTCGAGATCTTTGAGACGTCACAACAAATCATGATTGCATCTTGTTGCATTTCCAAGAAAAATTGTACTTTATGTGTTCAAACACACAACTTTTGGAACATTTCAAACTTCGAAGCTCGATAACTTCGACAAATGATCACCAAATTTCTTAAACGATGTGTCACATTAATCAGCTCGTCGAGATGTTTGAGACGTCACAACAAATCATGATTGCATCTTGTTGCATTTCCAAGAAAAATTGTACTTTATGTGTTCAAAAACACAACTTTTGGAACATTTCAAACTTCGAAGCTCGATAACTTCGACAAATGATCACCAAATTTCATAAACGAAGTGTCAAATTAATCAGCTCCACGAGATGTTTGAGACGTCACAACAAATCATGATTGCATTTCCAAGACAAATAGTACTTTATGTGCTCAAACACCCAACTTTTGTGACTTTTCAAACTTTGAAGCTCGATAACTTCGGCAAATTAGGACCAAATTTGTTAAACAAAGTGTCACATTAATCAGCTCGACGAGATTTTGAAGATGTCACAACACATCATGATTGCATCTTGATGAATTTCCAACACAAATAGTACTTTATGTGCTCAAACACACAACTTTTGTAAGAATTCAAACTTTGAAGCTCGTTAACTTCGACAAATGAGCACCAAATTTTTTAAACGAAGTGTCAAATTAATCAACTCCACGAGATCTTTGAGACGTCACAACAAATCATGATTGCATCTTCATGCATTTCCAAGAAAAATAGTACTTTATGTGTTCAAACACACAACTTTTGTAACATTTCAAACTTCGAAGCTCGATAACTTCGGCAAATGATCACCAAATTTCTTAAACGAGTTGTTAAATTAATCAGCTCGTCGAGATCTTTGAGACGTCACAACAAATCATGATTGTATCATGTTGTATTTCCAAGAAAAATAGTACTTTATGTGTTCAAACACACAACTTTTGTAAGAATTCAAACTTTGAAGCTCGTTAACTTCGACAAATGAGCACCAAATTTCTTAAACGATGTATCAAATTAATCAGCTCGACGAGATCTTTGAGACGTCACAACAAATCATGATTGCATTTCCAAGAAAAATAGTACTTTATGTGTTCAAACACACAACTTTTGTAACATTTCAAACTTCGAAGCTCGATAACTTCGGCAAATGATCACCAAATTTCTTAAACGAGGTGTTAAATTAATCAGCTCGTCGAGATCTTTGAGACGTCACAACAAATCATGATTGTATCATGTTGTATTTCCAAGAAAAATAGTACTTTATGTGTTCAAACACACAACTTTTGTAACATTTCAAAGTTTGAAGCTCGTTAACTTCGACAAATGATCACCAAATTTTTTAAACGAGGTGTCAAATTAATCAGCTCGTCGAGATCTTTGAGACGTCACAACAAATCATGATTGCATCTTGTTGCATTTCCAAGAAAAATTGTACTTTATGTGTTCAAACACACAACTTTTGGAACATTTCAAACTTCGAAGCTCGATAACTTCGACAAATGATCACCAAATTTCTTAAACGATGTGTCACATTAATCAGCTCGTCGAGATGTTTGAGACGTCACAACAAATCATGATTGCATCTTGTTGCATTTCCAAGAAAAATTGTACTTTATGTGTTCAAAAACACAACTTTTGGAACATTTCAAACTTCGAAGCTCGATAACTTCGACAAATGATCACCAAATTTCATAAACGAAGTGTCAAATTAATCAGCTCCACGAGATGTTTGAGACGTCACAACAAATCATGATTGCATTTCCAAGACAAATAGTACTTTATGTGCTCAAACACCCAACTTTTGTGACTTTTCAAACTTTGAAGCTCGATAACTTCGGCAAATTAGGACCAAATTTGTTAAACAAAGTGTCACATTAATCAGCTCGACGAGATTTTGAAGATGTCACAACACATCATGATTGCATCTTGATGAATTTCCAACACAAATAGTACTTTATGTGCTCAAACACACAACTTTTGTAAGAATTCAAACTTTGAAGCTCGTTAACTTCGACAAATGAGCACCAAATTTTTTAAACGAAGTGTCAAATTAATCAGCTCCACGAGATCTTTGAGACGTCACAACAAATCATGATTGCATCTTCATGCATTTCCAAGAAAAATAGTACTTTATGTGTTCAAACACACAACTTTTGTAACATTTCAAACTTCGAAGCTCGATAACTTCGGCAAATGATCACCAAATTTCTTAAACGAGTTGTTAAATTAATCAGCTCGTCGAGATCTTTGAGACGTCACAACAAATCATGATTGTATCATGTTGTATTTCCAAGAAAAATAGTACTTTATGTGTTCAAACACACAACTTTTGTAAGAATTCAAACTTTGAAGCTCGTTAACTTCGACAAATGAGCACCAAATTTCTTAAACGATGTATCAAATTAATCAGCTCGACGAGATCTTTGAGACGTCACAACAAATCATGATTGCATTTCCAAGAAAAATAGTACTTTATGTGTTCAAACACACAACTTTTGTAACATTTCAAACTTCGAAGCTCGATAACTTCGGCAAATGATCACCAAATTTCTTAAACGAGGTGTTAAATTAATCAGCTCGTCGAGATCTTTGAGACGTCACAACAAATCATGATTGTATCATGTTGTATTTCCAAGAAAAATAGTACTTTATGTGTTCAAACACACAACTTTTGTAACATTTCAAAGTTTGAAGCTCGTTAACTTCGACAAATGATCACCAAATTTTTTAAACGAGGTGTCAAATTAATCAGCTCGACGAGATCTTTGAGACGTCACAACAAATCATGATTGCATCTTGTTGCATTTCCAAGAAAAATTGTACTTTATGTGTTCAAACACACAACTTTTGGAACATTTCAAACTTCGAAGCTCGATAACTTCGACAAATGATCACCAAATTTCTTAAACGATGTGTCACATTAATCAGCTCGTCGAGATGTTTGAGACGTCACAACAAATCATGATTGCATCTTGTTGCATTTCCAAGAAAAATTGTACTTTATGTGTTCAAAAACACAACTTTTGGAACATTTCAAACTTCGAAGCTCGATAACTTCGACAAATGATCACCAAATTTCATAAACGAAGTGTCAAATTAATCAGCTCCACGAGATGTTTGAGACGTCACAACAAATCATGATTGCATTTCCAAGACAAATAGTACTTTATGTGCTCAAACACCCAACTTTTGTGACTTTTCAAACTTTGAAGCTCGATAACTTCGGCAAATTAGGACCAAATTTGTTAAACAAAGTGTCACATTAATCAGCTCGACGAGATTTTGAAGATGTCACAACACATCATGATTGCATCTTGATGAATTTCCAACACAAATAGTACTTTATGTGCTCAAACACACATCTTTTGTAACATTTCAAAGTTTGAAGCTCGTTAACTTCGACAAATGATCACCAAATTTTTTAAACGAGGTGTCAAATTAATCAGCTCGAGGAGATCTTTGAGACGTCACAACAAATCATGATTGCATCTTGTTGCATTTCCAAGAAAAATAGTACTTTATGTGCTCAAACACACAACTTTTGTAACATTTCAAACTTGGAAGCTCGATAACTTCGACAAACGATCACCAAATTTCTTAAACGATGTGTCACATTAATCAGCTCGTCGAGATGTTTGAGACGTCACAACAAATCATGATTGCATCTTGTTGCATTTCCAAGAAAAATAGTACTTTATGTGCTCAAACACACAACTTTTGTAACATTTCAAACTTGGAAGCTCGATAACTTCGACAAATGATCACCAAATTTCTTAAACGATGTGTCAAATTAATCATCTCGACGAGGTCTTTGAGACGTCACAACAAATCATGATTGCATCTTCTTGCATTTCCAAGAAAAATAGTACAATATGTGCTCAAACACACAACTTTTGTAACATTTCAAAGTTTGAAGCTCGTTAACTTCGACAAATGATCACCAAATTTCTTAAACGAGGTGTCAAATTAATCAGCTCGTCGAGATTTTTGAGACGTCACAACAAATCATGATTGCATTTCCAAGAAAAATAGTACAATATGTGCTCAAACACACAACTTTTGTAACATTTCAAAGTATGAAGCTCGTTAACTTCGACAAATGATCACCAAATTTCTTAAACGAGGTGTCAAATTAATCAGCTCGTCGAGATCTTTGAGACGTCACAACAAATCATGATTGCATCTTGGTGCATTTCCAAGAAAAATTGTACTTTATGTGTTCAAACACACAACTTTTGGAACATTTCAAACTTCGAAGCTCGATAACTTCGACAAATGATCACCAAATTTCTTAAACGAGGTGTCAAATTAATCAGCTCGTCGAGATCTTTGAGACGTCACAACAAATCATGATTGCATCTTGTTGCATTTCCAAGAAAAATTGTACTTTATGTGTTCAAACACACAACTTTTGGAACATTTCAAACTTCGAAGCTCGATAACTTCGACAAATGATCACCAAATTTCATAAACGAAGTGTCAAATTAATCAGCTCCACGAGATGTTTGAGACGTCACAACAAATCATGATTGCATTTCCAAGACAAATAGTACTTTATGTGCTCAAACACCCAACTTTTGTGACTTTTCAAACTTTGAAGCTCGATAACTTCGGCAAATTAGGACCAAATTTGTTAAACAAAGTGTCACATTAATCAGCTCGACGAGATTTTGAAGATGTCACAACACATCATGATTGCATCTTGATGAATTTCCAACACAAATAGTACTTTATGTGCTCAAACACACAACTTTTGTAAGAATTCAAACTTTGAAGCTCGTTAACTTCGACAAATGAGCACCAAATTTTTTAAACGAAGTGTCAAATTAATCAGCTCCACGAGATCTTTGAGACGTCACAACAAATCATGATTGCATCTTCATGCATTTCCAAGAAAAATAGTACTTTATGTGTTCAAACACACAACTTTTGTAACATTTCAAACTTCGAAGCTCGATAACTTCGGCAAATGATCACCAAATTTCTTAAACGAGTTGTTAAATTAATCAGCTCGTCGAGATCTTTGAGACGTCACAACAAATCATGATTGTATCATGTTGTATTTCCAAGAAAAATAGTACTTTATGTGTTCAAACACACAACTTTTGTAAGAATTCAAACTTTGAAGCTCGTTAACTTCGACAAATGAGCACCAAATTTCTTAAACGATGTATCAAATTAATCAGCTCGACGAGATCTTTGAGACGTCACAACAAATCATGATTGCATCTTGTTGCATTTCCAAGAAAAATTGTACTTTATGTGTTCAAACACACAACTTTTGGAACATTTCAAACTTCGAAGCTCGATAACTTCGACAAATGATCACCAAATTTCTTAAACGATGTGTCACATTAATCAGCTCGTCGAGATGTTTGAGACGTCACAACAAATCATGATTGCATCTTGTTGCATTTCCAAGAAAAATTGTACTTTATGTGTTCAAAAACACAACTTTTGGAACATTTCAAACTTCGAAGCTCGATAACTTCGACAAATGATCACCAAATTTCATAAACGAAGTGTCAAATTAATCAGCTCCACGAGATGTTTGAGACGTCACAACAAATCATGATTGCATTTCCAAGACAAATAGTACTTTATGTGCTCAAACACCCAACTTTTGTGACTTTTCAAACTTTGAAGCTCGATAACTTCGGCAAATTAGGACCAAATTTGTTAAACAAAGTGTCACATTAATCAGCTCGACGAGATTTTGAAGATGTCACAACACATCATGATTGCATCTTGATGAATTTCCAACACAAATAGTACTTTATGTGCTCAAACACACAACTTTTGTAAGAATTCAAACTTTGAAGCTCGTTAACTTCGACAAATGAGCACCAAATTTTTTAAACGAAGTGTCAAATTAATCAGCTCCACGAGATCTTTGAGACGTCACAACAAATCATGATTGCATCTTCATGCATTTCCAAGAAAAATAGTACTTTATGTGTTCAAACACACAACTTTTGTAACATTTCAAACTTCGAAGCTCGATAACTTCGGCAAATGATCACCAAATTTCTTAAACGAGTTGTTAAATTAATCAGCTCGTCGAGATCTTTGAGACGTCACAACAAATCATGATTGTATCATGTTGTATTTCCAAGAAAAATAGTACTTTATGTGTTCAAACACACAACTTTTGTAAGAATTCAAACTTTGAAGCTCGTTAACTTCGACAAATGAGCACCAAATTTCTTAAACGATGTATCAAATTAATCAGCTCGACGAGATCTTTGAGACGTCACAACAAATCATGATTGCATTTCCAAGAAAAATAGTACTTTATGTGTTCAAACACACAACTTTTGTAACATTTCAAACTTCGAAGCTCGATAACTTCGGCAAATGATCACCAAATTTCTTAAACGAGGTGTTAAATTAATCAGCTCGTCGAGATCTTTGAGACGTCACAACAAATCATGATTGCATTTCCAAGAAAAATAGTACAATATGTGCTCAAACACACAACTTTTGTAACATTTCAAAGTATGAAGCTCGTTAACTTCGACAAATGATCACCAAATTTCTTAAACGAGGTGTCAAATTAATCAGCTCGTCGAGATCTTTGAGACGTCACAACAAATCATGATTGTATCATGTTTTATTTCCAAGAAAAATAGTACATTATGTGCTCAAACACACAACTTTTGTAACATTTCAAACTTTGAAACTCGTTAACTTCGGCAAATGAGCACCAAATTTCTTAAACGAGGTGTCAAATTAATCAGCTCGACGAGATCTTTGAGACGTAACAACAAATCATGATTGCATCTTGTTGCATTTCCAAGAAAAATAGTACTTTATGTGCTCAAACACATAACTTTTGTAAGAATTCAAACTTTGAAGCTCGTTAACTTCGACAAATGAGCACCAAATTTCTTAAACGAAATGTCAAATTAATCAGCTCCACGAGATGTTTGAGACGTCACAACAAACCATGTTTGCAACATGTTGTATTTCCAAGAAAAATAGTACAATATGTGCTCAAACACACAACTTTTGTAACATTTCAAAGTATGAAGCTCGTTAACTTCGACAAATGATCACCAAATTTCTTAAACGAGGTGTCAAATTAATCAGCTCGTCGAGATCTTTGAGACGTCACAACAAATCATGATTGTATCATGTTTTATTTCCAAGAAAAATAGTACTTTATGTGCTCAAACACACAACTTTTGTAACATTTCAAAGTTTGAAGCTCGTTAACTTTGACAAATGATCACCAAATTTTTTAAACGAGGTGTCAAATTAATCAGCTCGACGAGATCTTTGAGACGTCACAACAAATCATGATTGCATCTTGTTGCATTTCCAAGAAAAATTGTACTTTATGTGTTCAAAAACACAACTTTTGGAACATTTCAAACTTCGAAGCTCGATAACTTCGACAAATGATCACCAAATTTCTTAAACGAAGTGTCAAATTAATCAGCTCCACGAGGTGTTTGAGACGTCACAACAAATCATGTTTGCAACATGTTGTATTTCCAAGAAAAATAGTACTTTATGTGTTCAAACACACAACTTTTGTAAGAATTCAAACTTTGAAGCTCGTTAACTTCGACAAATGAGCACCAAATTTCTTAAACGATGTATCAAATTAATCAGCTGGACGAGATCTTTGAGACGTCACAACAAATCATGATTGCATTTCCAAGAAAAATAGTACAATATGTGCTCAAACACACAACTTTTGTAACATTTCAAAGTATGAAGCTCGTTAACTTCGACAAATGATCACCAAATTTCTTAAACGAGGTGTCAAATTAATCAGCTCGTCGAGATCTTTGAGACGTCACAACAAATCATGATTGTATCATGTTTTATTTCCAAGAAAAATAGTACTTTATGTGCTCAAACACACAACTTTTGTAACATTTCAAAGTTTGAAGCTCGTTAACTTTGACAAATGATCACCAAATTTTTTAAACGAGGTGTCAAATTAATCAGCTCGACGAGATCTTTGAGACGTCACAACAAATCATGATTGCATCTTGTTGCATTTCCAAGAAAAATAGTACTTTATGTGCTCAAACACATAACTTTTGTAAGAATTCAAACTTTGAAGCTCGTTAACTTCGACAAATGAGCACCAAATTTCTTAAACGAAATGTCAAATTAATCAGCTCCACGAGATGTTTGAGACGTCACAACAAACCATGTTTGCAACTTGTTGTATTTCCAAGAAAAATAGTACTTTATGTGCTCAAACACACAACTTTTGTAACATTTCAAATTTCGAAGCTCGATAACTTCGGCAAACAAACTTAAAGTTTCTTTAACGAAGTGTCAAATTAATCAGCTCCACGAGATGTTTGAGACGTCACAACAAACCATGTTTGCAACATGTTGTATTTCCAAGAAAAATAGTACTTTATGTGCTCAAACACACAACTTTTGTAACATTTCAAATTTCGAAGCTCTATAACTTCGGCAAACAAACTTAAAGTTTCTTAAACGAAGTGTCAAATTAATCAGCTCCACGAGATGTTTGAGACGTCACAACAAACCATGTTTGCAACATGTTGTATTACCAAGAAAAATAGTACTTTATGTGCTCAAACACATAACTTTTGTAACATTTCAAACTTGGAAGCTCGATAACTTCGACAAATGATCACCAAATTTCTTAAACGATGTGTCACATTAATCAGCTCGACGAGATCTTTGAGACGTCACAACAAATCATGATTGCATCTACTTGCATTTCCAAGAAAAATAGTACAATATGTGCTCAAACACACAGCTTTTGTAACATTTCAAAGTTTGAAGCTCGTTAACTTCGACAAATGATCACCAAATTTCTTAAACGAGGTGTCAAATTAATCAGCTCGTCGAGATCTTTGAGACGTCACAACAAATCATGATTGCATTTCCAAGAAAAATAGTACAATATGTGCTCAAACACACAACTTTTGTAACATTTCAAAGTTTGAAGCTCGTTAACTTCGACAAATGATCACCAAATTTCTTAAACGATGTGTCACATTAATCAGCTCGACGAGATCTTTGAGACGTCACAACAAATCATGATTGCATCTACTTGCATTTCCAAGAAAAATAGTACAATATGTGCTCAAACACACAACTTTTGTAACATTTCAAAGTTTGAAGCTCGTTAACTTCGACAAATGATCACCAAATTTCTTAAACGAGGTGTCAAATTAGTCAGCTCGTCGAGATCTTTGAGACGTCACAACAAATCATGATTGCATTTCCAAGAAAAATAGTACAATATGTGCTCAAACACACAACTTTTGTAACATTTCAAAGTTTGAAGCTCGTTAACTTCGACAAATGATCACCAAATTTTTTAAACGAGGTGTCAAATTAATCAGCTCGACGAGATCTTTGAGACGTCACAACAAATCATGATTGCATCTTGTTGCATTTCCAAGAAAAATTGTACTTTATGTGTTCAAACACACAACTTTTGGAACATTTCAAACTTCGAAGCTCGATAACTTCGACAAATGATCACCAAATTTCTTAAACGATGTGTCACATTAATCAGCTCGTCGAGATGTTTGAGACGTCACAACAAATCATGATTGCATCTTGTTGCATTTCCAAGAAAAATTGTACTTTATGTGTTCAAAAACACAACTTTTGGAACATTTCAAACTTCGAAGCTCGATAACTTCGACAAATGATCACCAAATTTCATAAACGAAGTGTCAAATTAATCAGCTCCACGAGATGTTTGAGACGTCACAACAAATCATGATTGCATTTCCAAGACAAATAGTACTTTATGTGCTCAAACACCCAACTTTTGTGACTTTTCAAACTTTGAAGCTCGATAACTTCGGCAAATTAGGACCAAATTTGTTAAACAAAGTGTCACATTAATCAGCTCGACGAGATTTTGAAGATGTCACAACACATCATGATTGCATCTTGATGAATTTCCAACACAAATAGTACTTTATGTGCTCAAACACACATCTTTTGTAACATTTCAAAGTTTGAAGCTCGTTAACTTCGACAAATGATCACCAAATTTTTTAAACGAGGTGTCAAATTAATCAGCTCGACGAGATCTTTGAGACGTCACAACAAATCATGATTGCATCTTGTTGCATTTCCAAGAAAAATAGTACTTTATGTGCTCAAACACACAACTTTTGTAACATTTCAAACTTGGAAGCTCGATAACTTCGACAAACGATCACCAAATTTCTTAAACGATGTGTCACATTAATCAGCTCGTCGAGATGTTTGAGACGTCACAACAAATCATGATTGCATCTTGTTGCATTTCCAAGAAAAATAGTACTTTATGTGCTCAAACACACAACTTTTGTAACATTTCAAACTTGGAAGCTCGATAACTTCGACAAATGATCACCAAATTTCTTAAACGATGTGTCAAATTAATCATCTCGACGAGGTCTTTGAGACGTCACAACAAATCATGATTGCATCTTCTTGCATTTCCAAGAAAAATAGTACAATATGTGCTCAAACACACAACTTTTGTAACATTTCAAAGTTTGAAGCTCGTTAACTTCGACAAATGATCACCAAATTTCTTAAACGAGGTGTCAAATTAATCAGCTCGTCGAGATCTTTGAGACGTCACAACAAATCATGATTGCATTTCCAAGAAAAATAGTACAATATGTGCTCAAACACACAACTTTTGTAACATTTCAAAGTATGAAGCTCGTTAACTTCGACAAATGATCACCAAATTTCTTAAACGAGGTGTTAAATTAATCAGCTCGTCGAGATCTTTGAGACGTCACAACAAATCATGATTGTATCATGTTTTATTTCCAAGAAAAATAGTACATTATGTGCTCAAACACACAACTTTTGTAACATTTCAAACTTTGAAACTCGTTAACTTCGGCAAATGAGCACCAAATTTCTTAAACGAGGTGTCAAATTAATCAGCTCGACGAGATCTTTGAGACGTAACAACAAATCATGATTGCATCTTGTTGCATTTCCAAGAAAAATAGTACTTTATGTGCTCAAACACATAACTTTTGTAAGAATT
This sequence comes from Euwallacea fornicatus, assembly GCF_040115645.1. Lineage (NCBI taxonomy): Eukaryota > Metazoa > Arthropoda > Insecta > Coleoptera > Curculionidae > Euwallacea > Euwallacea fornicatus. The sequence continues at coordinate 1,577,320 of NW_027096009.1, forward strand.
CAAACTTTGAAGCTCGTTAACTTCGACAAATGAGCACCAAATTTCTTAAACGAAATGTCAAATTAATCAGCTCCACGAGATGTTTGAGACGTCACAACAAACCATGTTTGCAACATGTTGTATTTCCAAGAAAAATAGTACAATATGTGCTCAAACACACAACTTTTGTAACATTTCAAAGTATGAAGCTCGTTAACTTCGACAAATGATCACCAAATTTCTTACACGAGGTGTCAAATTAATCAGCTCGTCGAGATCTTTGAGACGTCACAACAAATCATGATTGTATCATGTTTTATTTCCAAGAAAAATAGTACTTTATGTGCTCAAACACACAACTTTTGTAACATTTCAAAGTTTGAAGCTCGTTAACTTTGACAAATGATCACCAAATTTTTTAAACGAGGTGTCAAATTAATCAGCTCGACGAGATCTTTGAGACGTCACAACAAATCATGATTGCATCTTGTTGCATTTCCAAGAAAAATTGTACTTTATGTGTTCAAAAACACAACTTTTGGAACATTTCAAACTTCGAAGCTCGATAACTTCGACAAATGATCACCAAATTTCTTAAACGAAGTGTCAAATTAATCAGCTCCACGAGGTGTTTGAGACGTCACAACAAATCATGTTTGCAACATGTTGTATTTCCAAGAAAAATAGTACTTTATGTGTTCAAACACACAACTTTTGTAAGAATTCAAACTTTGAAGCTCGTTAACTTCGACAAATGAGCACCAAATTTCTTAAACGATGTATCAAATTAATCAGCTGGACGAGATCTTTGAGACGTCACAACAAATCATGATTGCATTTCCAAGAAAAATAGTACAATATGTGCTCAAACACACAACTTTTGTAACATTTCAAAGTATGAAGCTCGTTAACTTCGACAAATGATCACCAAATTTCTTAAACGAGGTGTCAAATTAATCAGCTCGTCGAGATCTTTGAGACGTCACAACAAATCATGATTGTATCATGTTTTATTTCCAAGAAAAATAGTACTTTATGTGCTCAAACACACAACTTTTGTAACATTTCAAAGTTTGAAGCTCGTTAACTTTGACAAATGATCACCAAATTTTTTAAACGAGGTGTCAAATTAATCAGCTCGACGAGATCTTTGAGACGTCACAACAAATCATGATTGCATCTTGTTGCATTTCCAAGAAAAATAGTACTTTATGTGCTCAAACACATAACTTTTGTAAGAATTCAAACTTTGAAGCTCGTTAACTTCGACAAATGAGCACCAAATTTCTTAAACGAAATGTCAAATTAATCAGCTCCACGAGATGTTTGAGACGTCACAACAAACCATGTTTGCAACTTGTTGTATTTCCAAGAAAAATAGTACTTTATGTGCTCAAACACACAACTTTTGTAACATTTCAAATTTCGAAGCTCGATAACTTCGGCAAACAAACTTAAAGTTTCTTTAACGAAGTGTCAAATTAATCAGCTCCACGAGATGTTTGAGACGTCACAACAAACCATGTTTGCAACATGTTGTATTTCCAAGAAAAATAGTACTTTATGTGCTCAAACACACAACTTTTGTAACATTTCAAATTTCGAAGCTCTATAACTTCGGCAAACAAACTTAAAGTTTCTTAAACGAAGTGTCAAATTAATCAGCTCCACGAGATGTTTGAGACGTCACAACAAACCATGTTTGCAACATGTTGTATTACCAAGAAAAATAGTACTTTATGTGCTCAAACACATAACTTTTGTAACATTTCAAACTTGGAAGCTCGATAACTTCGACAAATGATCACCAAATTTCTTAAACGATGTGTCACATTAATCAGCTCGACGAGATCTTTGAGACGTCACAACAAATCATGATTGCATCTACTTGCATTTCCAAGAAAAATAGTACAATATGTGCTCAAACACACAGCTTTTGTAACATTTCAAAGTTTGAAGCTCGTTAACTTCGACAAATGATCACCAAATTTCTTAAACGAGGTGTCAAATTAATCAGCTCCACGAGATCTTTGAGACGTAACAACAAATCATGATTTCATCTTGTTGCATTTCCAAGAAAAATAGTACAATATGTGCTCAAACACACAACTTTTGTAACATTTCAAAGTATGAAGCTCGTTAACTTCGACAAATGATCACCAAATTTCTTAAACGAGGTGTCAAATTAATCAGCTCGTCGAGATCTTTGAGACGTCACAACAAATCATGATTGTATCATGTTTTATTTCCAAGAAAAATAGTACATTATGTGCTCAAACACACAACTTTTGTAACATTTCAAACTTTGAAACTCGTTAACTTCGGCAAATGAGCACCAAATTTCTTAAACGATGTATCAAATTAATCAGCTCGACGAGATCTTTCAGACGTCACAACAAATCATGATTGCATTTCCAAGAAAAATAGTACAATATGTGCTCAAACACACAACTTTTGTAACATTTCAAACTTGGAAGCTCGATAACTTCGACAAATGATCACCAAATTTTTTAAACGAGGTGTCAAATTAATCAGCTCGACGAGATCTTTGAGACGTCACAACAAATCATGATTGCATCTTGTTGCATTTCCAAGAAAAATAGTACATTATGTGCTCAAACACACAACTTTTGGAACATTTCAAACTTCGAAGCTCGATAACTTCGACAAATGATCACCAAATTTCTTAAACGAAGTGTCAAATTAATCAGCTCCACGAGATGTTTGAGACGTCACAACAAATCATGTTTGCAACATGTTGTATTTCCAAGAAAAATAGTACTTTATGTGTTCAAACACACAACTTTTGTAAGAATTCAAACTTTGAAGCTCGTTAACTTCGACAAATGAGCACCAAATTTCTTAAACGATGTATCAAATTAATCAGCTGGACGAGATCTTTGAGACGTCACAACAAATCATGATTGCATTTCCAAGAAAAATAGTACAATATGTGCTCAAACACACAACTTTTGTATCATTTCAAAGTTTGAAGGTCGTTAACTTCGACAAATGATCACCAAATTTTTTAAACGAATTGTCAAATTAATCAGCTCCACGAGATCTTTGAGACGTCACAACAAATCATGATTGCATCTTCATGCATTTCCAAGAAAAATAGTACTTTATGTGTTCTAACACACAACTTTTGTAACATTTCAAACTTCGAAGCTCGATAACTTCGGCAAATGATCACCAAATTTCTTAAACGAGGTAACAAATTAATCAGCTCCACGAGATCTTTGAGACGTAACAACAAATCATGATTTCATCTTGTTGCATTTCCAAGAAAAATAGTACAATATGTGCTCAAACACACAACTTTTGTAACATTTCAAACTTTGAAGCTCGTTAACTTCGACAAATGATCACCAAATTTCTTAAACGAAGTGTCAAATTAATCAGCTCCACGAGATCTTTGAGACGTAACAACAAATCATGATTTCATCTTGTTGCATTTCCAAGAAAAATAGTACAATATGTGCTCAAACACACAACTTTTGTAACATTTCAAAGTTTGAAGCTCGTTAACTTCGGCAAATGATCACCAAATTTCTTAAACGATGTATCAAATTAATCAGCTCGACGAGATCTTTGAGACGTCACAACAAATCATGATTGCATTTCCAAGAAAAATAGTACAATATGTGCTCAAACACACAACTTTTGTAACATTTCAAAGTTTGAAGCTCGTTAACTTCGACAAATGATCACCAAATTTCTTAAACGATGTATCAAATTAATCAGCTCGACGAGATCTTTGAGACGTCACAACAAATCATGATTGCATTTCCAAGAAAAATAGTACAATATGTGCTCAAACACACAACTTTTGTAACATTTCAAACTTGGAAGCTCGATAACTTCGACAAATGATCACCAAATTTCTTAAACGATGTGTCAAATTAATCAGCTCGTCGAGATCTTTGAGACGTCACAACAAATCATGATTGTATCATGTTCTATGTCCAAGAAAAATAGTACTTTATGTGTTCAAACACACAACTTTTGTAACATTTCAAATTTCGAAGCTCGATAACTTCGGCAAACAAACTTAAAGTTTCTTAAACGAAGTGTCAAATTAATCAGCTCCACGAGATGTTTGAGACGTCACAACAAACCATGTTTGCAACATGTTGTATTTCCAAGAAAAATAGTACTTTATGTGCTCAAACACACAACTTTTGTAACATTTCAAATTTCGAAGCTCGATAACTTCGGCAAACAAACTTAAAGTTTCTTAAACGAAGTGTCAAATTAATCAGCTCCACGAGATGTTTGAGACGTCACAACAAACCATGTTTGCAACATGTTGTATTTCCAAGAAAACTAGTACTTTATGTGCTCAAACACATAACTTTTGTAACATTTCAAACTTGGAAGCTCGATAACTCCGACAAATGATCACCAAATTTCTGAAACGATGTGTCACATTAATCAGCTCGTCGAGATGTTTGAGACGTCACAACAAATCATGATTGCATCTTGTTGCATTTCCAAGAAAAATAGTACAATATGTGCTCAAAAACACAACTTTTGTAACATTTCAAAGTTTGAAGCTCGTTAACTTTGACAAATGATCACCAAATTTTTTAAACGAGGTGTCAAATTAATCAGCTCGACGAGATCTTTGAGACGTCACAACAAATCATGATTGCATCTTGTTGCATTTCCAAGAAAAATTGTACTTTATGTGTTCAAAAACACAACTTTTGGAACATTTCAAACTTCGAAGCTCGATAACTTCGACAAATGATCACCAAATTTCTTAAACGAAGTGTCAAATTAATCAGCTCCACGAGATGTTTGAGACGTCACAACAAATCATGTTTGCAACATGTTGTATTTCCAAGAAAAATAGTACTTTATGTGTTCAAACACACAACTTTTGTAAGAATTCAAACTTTGAAGCTCGTTAACTTCGACAAATGAGCACCAAATTTCTTAAACGATGTATCAAATTAATCAGCTGGACGAGATCTTTGAGACGTCACAACAAATCATGATTGCATTTCCAAGAAAAATAGTACAATATGTGCTCAAACACACAACTTTTGTATCATTTCAAAGTTTGAAGGTCGTTAACTTCGACAAATGATCACCAAATTTTTTAAACGAATTGTCAAATTAATCAGCTCGTCGAGATCTTTGAGACGTCACAACAAATCATGATTGCATCTTCATGCATTTCCAAGAAAAATAGTACTTTATGTGTTCTAACACACAACTTTTGTAACATTTCAAACTTCGAAGCTCGATAACTTCGGCAAATGATCACCAAATTTCTTAAACGAGGTAACAAATTAATCAGCTCCACGAGATCTTTGAGACGTAACAACAAATCATGATTTCATCTTGTTGCATTTCCAAGAAAAATAGTACAATATGTGCTCAAACACACAACTTTTGTAACATTTCAAACTTTGAAGCTCGTTAACTTCGACAAATGATCACCAAATTTCTTAAACGAAGTGTCAAATTAATCAGCTCCACGAGATCTTTGAGACGTAACAACAAATCATGATTTCATCTTGTTGCATTTCCAAGAAAAATAGTACAATATGTGCTCAAACACACAACTTTTGTAACATTTCAAAGTTTGAAGCTCGTTAACTTCGACAAATGATCACCAAATTTCTTTAACGAAGTGTCAAATTAATCAGCTCCACGAGATGTTTGAGACGTCACAACAAACCATGTTTGCAACATGTTGTATTTCCAAGAAAAATAGTACTTTATGTGCTCAAACACACAACTTTTGTAACATTTCAAATTTCGAAGCTCGATAACTTCGGCAAACAAACTTAAAGTTTCTTAAACGAAGTGTCAAATTAATCAGCTCCACGAGATGTTTGAGACGTCACAACAAACCATGTTTGCAACATGTTGTATTACCAAGAAAATAGTACTTTATGTGCTCAAACACATAACTTTTGTAACATTTCAAACTTGGAAGCTCGATAACTTCGACAAATGATCACCAAATTTCTTAAACGATGTGTCACATTAATCAGCTCGTCGAGATGTTTGAGACGTCACAACAAATCATGATTGCATCTTGTTGCATTTCCAAGAAAAATAGTACTTTATGTGGTCAAACACACAACTTTTGTAACATTTCAAACTTGGAAGCTCGATAACTTCGACAAATGATCACCAAATTTCTTAAACGATGTGTCAAATTAATCAGCTCGACGAGATCTTTGAGACGTCACAACAAATCATGATTGCATCTACTTGCATTTCCAAGAAAAATAGTACAATATGTGCTCAAACACACAACTTTTGTAACATTTCAAAGTTTGAAGCTCGTTAACTTCGACAAATGATCACCAAATTTCTTAAACGAGGTGTCAAATTAATCAGCTCGTCGAGATCTTTGAGACGTCACAACAAATCATGATTGCATCTTCATGCATTTCCAAGAAAAATAGTACTTTATGTGTTCTAACACACAACTTTTGTAACATTTCAAACTTCGAAGCTCGATAACTTCGGCAAATGATCACCAAATTTCTTAAACGAGGTAACAAATTAATCAGCTCCACGAGATCTTTGAGACGTAACAACAAATCATGATTTCATCTTGTTGCATTTCCAAGAAAAATAGTACAATATGTGCTCAAACACACAACTTTTGTAACATTTCAAAATTTGAAGCTCGTTAACTTCGACAAATGATCACCAAATTTTTTAAACGAGGTGTCAAATTAATCAGCTCGACGAGATCTTTGAGACGTCACAACAAATCATGATTGCATCTTGTTGCATTTCCAAGAAAAATAGTACATTATGTGCTCAAACACACAACTTTTGGAACATTTCAAACTTCGAAGCTCGATAACTTCGACAAATGATCACCAAATTTCTTAAACGAAGTGTCAAATTAATCAGCTCCACGAGATGTTTGAGACGTCACAACAAATCATGTTTGCAACATGTTGTATTTCCAAGAAAAATAGTACTTTATGTGTTCAAACACACAACTTTTGTAAGAATTCAAACTTTGAAGCTCGTTAACTTCGACAAATGAGCACCAAATTTCTTAAACGATGTATCAAATTAATCAGCTGGACGAGATCTTTGAGACGTCACAACAAATCATGATTGCATTTCCAAGAAAAATAGTACAATATGTGCTCAAACACACAACTTTTGTATCATTTCAAAGTTTGAAGGTCGTTAACTTCGACAAATGATCACCAAATTTTTTAAACGAATTGTCAAATTAATCAGCTCCACGAGATCTTTGAGACGTCACAACAAATCATGATTGCATCTTCATGCATTTCCAAGAAAAATAGTACTTTATGTGTTCTAACACACAACTTTTGTAACATTTCAAACTTCGAAGCTCGATAACTTCGGCAAATGATCACCAAATTTCTTAAACGAGGTAACAAATTAATCAGCTCCACGAGATCTTTGAGACGTAACAACAAATCATGATTTCATCTTGTTGCATTTCCAAGAAAAATAGTACAATATGTGCTCAAACACACAACTTTTGTAACATTTCAAACTTTGAAGCTCGTTAACTTCGACAAATGATCACCAAATTTCTTAAACGAAGTGTCAAATTAATCAGCTCCACGAGATCTTTGAGACGTAACAACAAATCATGATTTCATCTTGTTGCATTTCCAAGAAAAATAGTACAATATGTGCTCAAACACACAACTTTTGTAACATTTCAAAGTTTGAAGCTCGTTAACTTCGGCAAATGATCACCAAATTTCTTAAACGATGTATCAAATTAATCAGCTCGACGAGATCTTTGAGACGTCACAACAAATCATGATTGCATTTCCAAGAAAAATAGTACAATATGTGCTCAAACACACAACTTTTGTAACATTTCAAAGTTTGAAGCTCGTTAACTTCGACAAATGATCACCAAATTTCTTAAACGATGTATCAAATTAATCAGCTCGACGAGATCTTTGAGACGTCACAACAAATCATGATTGCATTTCCAAGAAAAATAGTACAATATGTGCTCAAACACACAACTTTTGTAACATTTCAAACTTGGAAGCTCGATAACTTCGACAAATGATCACCAAATTTCTTAAACGATGTGTCAAATTAATCAGCTCGTCGAGATCTTTGAGACGTCACAACAAATCATGATTGTATCATGTTCTATGTCCAAGAAAAATAGTACTTTATGTGTTCAAACACACAACTTTTGTAACATTTCAAATTTCGAAGCTCGATAACTTCGGCAAACAAACTTAAAGTTTCTTAAACGAAGTGTCAAATTAATCAGCTCCACGAGATGTTTGAGACGTCACAACAAACCATGTTTGCAACATGTTGTATTTCCAAGAAAAATAGTACTTTATGTGCTCAAACACACAACTTTTGTAACATTTCAAATTTCGAAGCTCGATAACTTCGGCAAACAAACTTAAAGTTTCTTAAACGAAGTGTCAAATTAATCAGCTCCACGAGATGTTTGAGACGTCACAACAAACCATGTTTGCAACATGTTGTATTTCCAAGAAAACTAGTACTTTATGTGCTCAAACACATAACTTTTGTAACATTTCAAACTTGGAAGCTCGATAACTCCGACAAATGATCACCAAATTTCTGAAACGATGTGTCACATTAATCAGCTCGTCGAGATGTTTGAGACGTCACAACAAATCATGATTGCATCTTGTTGCATTTCCAAGAAAAATAGTACAATATGTGCTCAAAAACACAACTTTTGTAACATTTCAAAGTTTGAAGCTCGTTAACTTTGACAAATGATCACCAAATTTTTTAAACGAGGTGTCAAATTAATCAGCTCGACGAGATCTTTGAGACGTCACAACAAATCATGATTGCATCTTGTTGCATTTCCAAGAAAAATTGTACTTTATGTGTTCAAAAACACAACTTTTGGAACATTTCAAACTTCGAAGCTCGATAACTTCGACAAATGATCACCAAATTTCTTAAACGAAGTGTCAAATTAATCAGCTCCACGAGATGTTTGAGACGTCACAACAAATCATGTTTGCAACATGTTGTATTTCCAAGAAAAATAGTACTTTATGTGTTCAAACACACAACTTTTGTAAGAATTCAAACTTTGAAGCTCGTTAACTTCGACAAATGAGCACCAAATTTCTTAAACGATGTATCAAATTAATCAGCTGGACGAGATCTTTGAGACGTCACAACAAATCATGATTGCATTTCCAAGAAAAATAGTACAATATGTGCTCAAACACACAACTTTTGTATCATTTCAAAGTTTGAAGGTCGTTAACTTCGACAAATGATCACCAAATTTTTTAAACGAATTGTCAAATTAATCAGCTCGTCGAGATCTTTGAGACGTCACAACAAATCATGATTGCATCTTCATGCATTTCCAAGAAAAATAGTACTTTATGTGTTCTAACACACAACTTTTGTAACATTTCAAACTTCGAAGCTCGATAACTTCGGCAAATGATCACCAAATTTCTTAAACGAGGTAACAAATTAATCAGCTCCACGAGATCTTTGAGACGTAACAACAAATCATGATTTCATCTTGTTGCATTTCCAAGAAAAATAGTACAATATGTGCTCAAACACACAACTTTTGTAACATTTCAAACTTTGAAGCTCGTTAACTTCGACAAATGATCACCAAATTTCTTAAACGAAGTGTCAAATTAATCAGCTCCACGAGATCTTTGAGACGTAACAACAAATCATGATTTCATCTTGTTGCATTTCCAAGAAAAATAGTACAATATGTGCTCAAACACACAACTTTTGTAACATTTCAAAGTTTGAAGCTCGTTAACTTCGACAAATGATCACCAAATTTCTTTAACGAAGTGTCAAATTAATCAGCTCCACGAGATGTTTGAGACGTCACAACAAACCATGTTTGCAACATGTTGTATTTCCAAGAAAAATAGTACTTTATGTGCTCAAACACACAACTTTTGTAACATTTCAAATTTCGAAGCTCGATAACTTCGGCAAACAAACTTAAAGTTTCTTAAACGAAGTGTCAAATTAATCAGCTCCACGAGATGTTTGAGACGTCACAACAAACCATGTTTGCAACATGTTGTATTACCAAGAAAATAGTACTTTATGTGCTCAAACACATAACTTTTGTAACATTTCAAACTTGGAAGCTCGATAACTTCGACAAATGATCACCAAATTTCTTAAACGATGTGTCACATTAATCAGCTCGTCGAGATGTTTGAGACGTCACAACAAATCATGATTGCATCTTGTTGCATTTCCAAGAAAAATAGTACTTTATGTGGTCAAACACACAACTTTTGTAACATTTCAAACTTGGAAGCTCGATAACTTCGACAAATGATCACCAAATTTCTTAAACGATGTGTCAAATTAATCAGCTCGACGAGATCTTTGAGACGTCACAACAAATCATGATTGCATCTACTTGCATTTCCAAGAAAAATACTACAATATGTGCTCAAACACACAACTTTTGTAACATTTCAAAGTTTGAAGCTCGTTAACTTCGACAAATGATCACCAAATTTCTTAAACGAGGTGTCAAATTAATCAGCTCGTCGAGATCTTTGAGACGTCACAACAAATCATGATTGCATCTTCATGCATTTCCAAGAAAAATAGTACTTTATGTGTTCTAACACACAACTTTTGTAACATTTCAAACTTCGAAGCTCGATAACTTCGGCAAATGATCACCAAATTTCTTAAACGAGGTAACAAATTAATCAGCTCCACGAGATCTTTGAGACGTAACAACAAATCATGATTTCATCTTGTTGCATTTCCAAGAAAAATAGTACAATATGTGCTCAAACACACAACTTTTGTAACATTTCAAACTTTGAAGCTCGTTAACTTCGACAAATGATCACCAAATTTCTTAAACGAAGTGTCAAATTAATCAGCTCCACGAGATCTTTGAGACGTAACAACAAATCATGATTTCATCTTGTTGCATTTCCAAGAAAAATAGTACAATATGTGCTCAAACACACAACTTTTGTAACATTTCAAAGTTTGAAGCTCGTTAACTTCGGCAAATGATCACCAAATTTCTTAAACGATGTATCAAATTAATCAGCTCGACGAGATCTTTGAGACGTCACAACAAATCATGATTGCATTTCCAAGAAAAATAGTACAATATGTGCTCAAACACACAACTTTTGTAACATTTCAAAGTTTGAAGCTCGTTAACTTCGACAAATGATCACCAAATTTCTTAAACGAGGTGTCAAATTAATCAGCTCGTCGAGATCTTTGAGACGTCACAACAAATCATGATTGCATCTTCATGCATTTCCAAGAAAAATAGTACTTTATGTGTTCTAACACACAACTTTTGTAACATTTCAAACTTCGAAGCTCGATAACTTCGGCAAATGATCACCAAATTTCTTAAACGAGGTAACAAATTAATCAGCTCCACGAGATCTTTGAGACGTAACAACAAATCATGATTTCATCTTGTTGCATTTCCAAGAAAAATAGTACAATATGTGCTCAAACACACAACTTTTGTAACATTTCAAACTTTGAAGCTCGTTAACTTCGACAAATGATCACCAAATTTCTTAAACGAAGTGTCAAATTAATCAGCTCCACGAGATCTTTGAGACGTAACAACAAATCATGATTTCATCTTGTTGCATTTCCAAGAAAAATAGTACAATATGTGCTCAAACACACAACTTTTGTAACATTTCAAAGTTTGAAGCTCGTTAACTTCGACAAATGATCACCAAATTTCTTTAACGAAGTGTCAAATTAATCAGCTCCACGAGATGTTTGAGACGTCACAACAAACCATGTTTGCAACATGTTGTATTTCCAAGAAAAATAGTACTTTATGTGCTCAAACACACAACTTTTGTAACATTTCAAATTTCGAAGCTCGATAACTTCGGCAAACAAACTTAAAGTTTCTTAAACGAAGTGTCAAATTAATCAGCTCCACGAGATGTTTGAGACGTCACAACAAACCATGTTTGCAACATGTTGTATTTCCAAGAAAAATAGTACTTTATGTGCTCAAACACATAACTTTTGTAACATTTCAAACTTGGAAGCTCGATAACTTCGACAAATGATCACCAAATTTCTTAAACGATGTGTCACATTAATCAGCTCGTCGAGATGTTTGAGACGTCACAACAAATCATGATTGCATCTTGTTGCATTTCCAAGAAAAATAGTACTTTATGTGCTCAAACACACAACTTTTGTAACATTTCAAACTTGGAAGCTCGATAACTTCGACAAATGATCACCAAATTTCTTAAACGATGTGTCAAATTAATCAGCTCGACGAGATCTTTGAGACGTCACAACAAATCATGATTGCATCTACTTGCATTTCCAAGAAAAATAGTACAATATGTGCTCAAACACGCAACTTTTGTAACATTTCAAAGTTTGAAGCTCGTTAACTTCGACAAATGATCACCAAATTTCTTAAACGAGGTGTCAAATTAATCAGCTCGTCGAGATCTTTGAGACGTCACAACAAATCATGATTGCATTTCCAAGAAAAATAGTACAATATGTGCTCAAACACACAACTTTTGTAACATTTCAAAGTATGAAGCTCGTTAACTTCGACAAATGATCACCAAATTTCTTAAACGAGGTGTCAAATTAATCAGCTCGTCGAGATCTTTGAGACGTCACAACAAATCATGATTGTATCATGTTTTATTTCCAAGAAAAATAGTACATTATGTGCTCAAACACACAACTTTTGTAACATTTCAAACTTTGAAACTCGTTAACTTCGGCAAATGAGCACCAAATTTCTTAAACGATGTATCAAATTAATCAGCTCGACGAGATCTTTGAGACGTCACAACAAATCATGATTGCATCTTCATGCATTTCCAAGAAAAATAGTACAAAATGTGCTCAAACACACAACTTTTGTAACATTTCAAAGTTTGAAGCTCGTTAACTTCGACAAATGATCACCAAATTTCTTTAACGAAGTGTCAAATTAATCAGCTCCACGAGATGTTTGAGACGTCACAACAAACCATGTTTGCAACATGTTGTATTTCCAAGAAAAATAGTACTTTATGTGCTCAAACACACAACTTTTGTAACATTTCAAATTTCGAAGCTCGATAACTTCGGCAAACAAACTTAAAGTTTCTTAAACGAAGTGTCAAATTAATCAGCTCCACGAGATGTTTAAGACGTCACAACAAATCATGATTGCATCTTGTTGCATTTCCAAGAAAAATAGTACAATATGTGCTCAAACACACTACTTTTGTAACATTTCAAAGTTTGAAGCTCGTTAACTTCGACAAATGATCACCAAATTTTTTAAACGAGGTGTCAAATTAATCAGCTCGACGAGATCTTTGAGACGTCACAACAAATCATGATTGCATCTAGTTGCATTTCCAAGAAAAATTGTACTTTATGTGTTCAAACACACAACTTTTGTAACATTTCAAACTTCGAAGCTCGATAACTTCGACAAATGATCACCAAATTTCTTAAACGATGTGTCACATTAATCAGCTCGTCGAGATGTTTGAGACGTCACAACAAATCATGATTGCATTTCCAAGAAAAATAGTACATTATGTGCTCAAACACACAACTTTTGTAACATTTCAAACTTTGAAACTCGTTAACTTCGACAAATGATCACCAAATTTCTTAAACGATGTATCAAATTAATCAGCTCGACGAGATCTTTGAGACGTCACAACAAATCATGATTGCATCTTCATGCATTTCCAAGAAAAATAGTACAATATGTGCTCAAACACACAACTTTTGTAACATTTCAAAGTTTGAAGCTCGTTAACTTTGACAAATGATCACCAAATTTTTTAAACGAGGTGTCAAATTAATCAGCTCGACGAGATCTTTGAGACGTCACAACAAATCATGATTGCATCTTGTTGCATTTCCAAGAAAAATTGTACTTTATGTGTTCAAAAACACAACTTTTGGAACATTTCAAACTTCGAAGCTCGATAACTTCGACAAATGATCACCAAATTTCTTAAACGAAGTGTCAAATTAATCAGCTCCACGAGATGTTTGAGACGTCACAACAAACCATGTTTGCAACTTGTTGTATTTCCAAGAAAAATAGTACTTTATGTGCTCAAACACACAACTTTTGTAACATTTCAAATTTCGAAGCTCGATAACTTCGGCAAACAAACTTAAAGTTTCTTAAACGAAGTGTCAAATTAATCAGCTCCACGAGATGTTTGAGACGTCACAACAAACCATGTTTGCAACATGTTGTATTTCCAAGAAAAATAGTACTTTATGTGCTCAAACACACAACTTTTGTAACATTTCAAATTTCGAAGTTCGATAACTTCGGCAAACAAACTTAAAGTTTCTTAAACGAAGTGTCAAATTAATCAGCTCCACGAGATGTTTGAGACGTCACAACAAATCATGATTGCATCTTGTTGCATTTCCAAGAAAAATAGTACTTTATGTGCTCAAACACATAACTTTTGTAAGAATTCAAACTTTGAAGCTCGTTAACTTCGACAAATGAGCACCAAATTTCTTAAACGAAATGTCAAATTAATCAGCTCCACGAGATGTTTGAGACGTCACAACAAACCATGTTTGCAACTTGTTGTATTTCCAAGAAAAATAGTACTTTATGTGCTCAAACACACAACTTTTGTAACATTTCAAATTTCGAAGCTCGATAACTTCGGCAAACAAACTTAAAGTTTCTTAAACGAAGTGTCAAATTAATCAGCTCCACGAGATGTTTAAGACGTCACAACAAATCATGATTGCATCTTGTTGCATTTCCAAGAAAAATAGTACAATATGTGCTCAAACACACTACTTTTGTAACATTTCAAAGTTTGAAGCTCGTTAACTTTGACAAATGATCACCAAATTTTTTAAACGAGGTGTCAAATTAATCAGCTCGTCGAGATGTTTGAGACGTCACAACAAATCATGATTGCATCTTGTTGCATTTCCAAGAAAAATTGTACTTTATGTGTTCAAAAACACAACTTTTGGAACATTTCAAACTTCGAAGCACGATAACTTCGACAAATGATCACCAAATTTCTTAAACGATGTATCAAATTAATCAGCTCCACGAGATGTTTGAGACGTCACAACAAACCATGTTTGCAACTTGTTGTATTTCCAAGAAAAATAGTACTTTATGTGCTCAAACACACAACTTTTGTAACATTTCAAATTTCGAAGCTCGATAACTTCGGCAAACAAACTTAAAGTTTCTTAAACGAAGTGTCAAATTAATCAGCTCCACGAGATGTTTGAGACGTCACAACAAACCATGTTTGCAACATGTTGTATTTCCAAGAAAAATAGTACTTTATGTGCTCAAACACACAACTTTTGTAACATTTCAAATTTCGAAGCTCGATAACTTCGGCAAACAAACTTAAAGTTTCATAAACGAAGTGTCAAATTAATCAGCTCCACGAGATGTTTGAGACGTCACAACAAACCATGTTTGCAACATGTTGTATTTCCAAGAAAAATAGTACTTTATGTGCTCAAACACATAACTTTTGTAACATTTCAAACTTGGAAGCTCGATAACTTCGACAAATGATCACCAAATTTCTTAAACGAGGTGTCAAATTAATCAGCTCGTCGAGATCTTTGAGACGTCACAACAAATCATGATTGCATTTCCAAGAAAAATAGTACATTATGTGCTCAAACACACAACTTTTGTAACATTTCAAACTTTGAAACTCGTTAACTTCGACAAATGATCACCAAATTTCTTAAACGATGTATCAAATTAATCAGCTCGACGAGATCTTTGAGACGTCACAACAAATCATGATTGCATTTCCAAGAAAAATAGTACAATATGTGCTCAAACACACAACTTTTGTAACATTTCAAAGTTTGAAGCTCGTTAACTTCGACAAATGATCACCAAATTTTTTAAACGAGGTGTCAAATTAATCAGCTCGACGAGATCTTTGAGACGTCACAACAAATCATGATTGCATCTTGTTGCATTTCCAAGAAAAATAGTACAATATGTGCTCAAACACACAACTTTTGTAACATTTCAAACTTTGAAACTCGTTAACTTCGACAAATGATCACCAAATTTCTTAAACGAGGTGTCAAATTAATCAGCTCGTCGAGATCTTTGAGACGTCACAACAAATCATGATTGCATTTCCAAGAAAAATAGTACAATATGTGCTCAAACACACAACTTTTGTAACATTTCAAAGTTTGAAGCTCGTTAACTTCGACAAATGATCACCAAATTTCTTAAACGAGGTGTCAAATTAGTCAGCTCGTCGAGATCTTTGAGACGTCACAACAAATCATGATTGCATTTCCAAGAAAAATAGTACAATATGTGCTCAAACACACAACTTTTGTAACATTTCAAAGTATGAAGCTCGTTAACTTCGACAAATGATCACCAAATTTCTTAAACGAGGTGTCAAATTAATCAGCTCGTCGAGATCTTTGAGACGTCACAACAAATCGTGATTGTATCATGTTTTATTTCCAAGAAAAATAGTACATTATGTGCTCAAACACACAACTTTTGTAACATTTCAAACTTTGAAACTCGTTAACTTCGACAAATGATCACCAAATTTCTTAAACGATGTGTCACATTAATCAGCTCGTCGAGATGTTTGAGACGTCACAACAAATCATGATTGCATCTTGTTGTATTTCCAAGAAAAATAGTACTTTATGTGCTCAAACACACAACTTTTGTAACATTTCAAACTTGGAAGCTCGATAACTTCGACAAATGATCACCAAATTTCTTAAACGATGTGTCAAATTAATCAGCTCGTCGAGATCTTTGAGACGTCACAACAAATCATGATTGTAACATGTTCTATGTCCAAGAAAAATAGTACTTTATGTGTTCAAACACACAACTTTTGTAAGAATTCAAACTTTGAAGCTCGTTATCTTCGACAAATGAGCACCAAATTTCTTAAACTATGTATCAAATTAATCAGCTGGACGAGATCTTTGAGACGTCACAACAAATCATGATTGCATTTCCAAGAAAAATAGTACAAAATGTGCTCAAACACACAACTTTTGTAACATTTCAAAGTTTGAAGCTCGTTAACTTCGACACATGATCACCAAATTTTTTAAACGAGGTGTCAAATTAATCAGCTCGACGAGATCTTTGAGACGTCACAACAAATCATGATTGCATCTTGTTGTATTTCCAAGAAAAATTGTACTTTATGTGTTCAAACACACAACTTTTGGAACATTTCAAACTTCGAAGCTCGATAACTTCGACAAATGATCACCAAATTTCTTAAACGATGTGTCACATTAATCAGCTCGACGAGATCTTTGAGACGTCACAACAAATCATGATTGCATCTTGTTGCATTTCCAAGAAAAATTGTACTTTATGTGTTCAAACACACAACTTTTGTAACATTTCAAACTTCAAAGCTCGATAACTTCGACAAATGATCACCAAACTTCTTAAACGATGTGTCACATTAATCAGCTCGTCCAGATGTTTGAGACGTCACAACAAATAATGATTGCATCTTGTTGCATTTCCAAGAAAAATTGTACTTTATGTGTTCAAAAACACAACTTTTGGAACATTTCAAACTTCGAAGCACGATAACTTCGACAAATGAGCACCAAATTTCTTAAACGATGTATCAAATTAATCAGCTGGACGAGATCTTTGAGACGTCACAACAAATCATGATTGCATTTCCAAGAAAAATAGTACAAAATGTGCTCAAACACACAACTTTTGTAACATTTCAAAGTTTGAAGCTCGTTAACTTCGACACATGATCACCAAATTTTTTAAACGAGGTGTCAAATTAATCAGCTCGACGAGATCTTTGAGACGTCACAACAAATCATGATTGCATCTTGTTGCATTTCCAAGAAAAATTGTACTTTATGTGTTCAAACACACAACTTTTGTAAGAATTCAAACTTCGTAGCTCGATAACTTCGACAAATGATCACCAAATTTCTTAAACGATGTGTCACATTAATCAGCTCGTCCAGATGTTTGAGACGTCACAACAAATAATGATTGCATCTTGTTGCATTTCCAAGAAAAATTGTACTTTATGTGTTCAAAAACACAACTTTTGGAACATTTCAAACTTCGAAGCACGATAACTTCGACAAATGAGCACCAAATTTCTTAAACGATGTATCAAATTAATCAGCTGGACGAGATCTTTGAGACGTCACAACAAATCATGATTGCATTTCCAAGAAAAATAGTACAATATGTGCTCAAACACACAACTTTTGTAACATTTCAAAGTTTGAAGCTCGTTAACTTCGACAAATGATCACCAAATTTTTTAAACGAAGTGTCAAATTAATCAGCTCGACGAGATCTTTGAGACGTCACAACAAATCATGATTGCATCTTGATGCATTTCCAACACAAATAGTACTTTATGTGCTCAAACACACAACTTTTGTAAGAATTCAAACTTTGAAGCTCGTTAACTTCGACAAATGATCACCAAATTTTTTAAACGAGGTGTCAAATTAATCAGCTCGACGAGATCTTTGAGACGTCACAACAAATCATGATTGCATCTAGTTGCATTTCCAAGAAAAATTGTACTTTATGTGTTCAAACACACAACTTTTGTAACATTTCAAACTTCAAAGCTCGATAACTTCGACAAATGATCACCAAACTTCTTAAACGATGTATCAAATTAATCAGCTGGACGAGATCTTTGAGACGTCACAACAAATCATGATTGCATTTCCAAGAAAAATAGTACAATATGTGCTCAAACACACAACTTTTGTAACATTTCAAAGTTTGAAGCTCGTTAACTTCGACAAATGAGCACCAAATTTCTTAAACGATGTATCAAATTAATCAGCTGGACGAGATCTTTGAGACGTCACAACAAATCATGATTGCATTTCCAAGAAAAATAGTACAAAATGTGCTCAAACAAACAACTTTTGTAACATTTCAAAGTTTGAAGCTCGTTAACTTCGACACATGATCACCAAATTTTTTAAACGAGGTGTCAAATTAATCAGCTCGACGAGATCTTTGAGACGTCACAACAAATCATGATTGCATCTTGTTGTATTTCCAAGAAAAATTGTACTTTATGTGTTCAAACACACAACTTTTGGAACATTTCAAACTTCGAAGCTCGATAACTTCGACAAATGATCACCAAATTTCTTAAACGATGTGTCACATTAATCAGCTCGTCGAGATGTTTGAGACGTCACAACAAATCATGATTGCATCTTGTTGCATTTCCAAGAAAAATTGTACTTTATGTGTTCAAACACACAACTTTTGTAAGAATTCAAACTTCGTAGCTCGATAACTTCGACAAATGATCACCAAATTTCTTAAACGATGTGTCACATTAATCAGCTCGTCGAGATGTTTGAGACGTCACAACAAATAATGATTGCATCTTGTTGCATTTCCAAGAAAAATTGTACTTTATGTGTTCAAAAACACAACTTTTGGAACATTTCAAACTTCGAAGCACGATAACTTCGACAAATGAGCACCAAATTTCTTAAACGATGTATCAAATTAATCAGCTGGACGAGATCTTTGAGACGTCACAACAAATCATGATTGCATTTCCAAGAAAAATAGTACAATATGTGCTCAAACACACAACTTTTGTAACATTTCAAAGTTTGAAGCTCGTTAACTTCGACAAATGATCACCAAATTTTTTAAACGAAGTGTCAAATTAATCAGCTCGACGAGATCTTTGAGACGTCACAACAAATCATGATTGCATCTTGATGCATTTCCAACACAAATAGTACTTTATGTGCTCAAACACACAACTTTTGTAAGAATTCAAACTTTGAAGCTCGTTAACTTCGACAAATGATCACCAAATTTTTTAAACGAGGTGTCAAATTAATCAGCTCGACGAGATCTTTGAGACGTCACAACAAATCATGATTGCATCTAGTTGCATTTCCAAGAAAAATTGTACTTTATGTGTTCAAACACACAACTTTTGTAACATTTCAAACTTCAAAGCTCGATAACTTCGACAAATGATCACCAAACTTCTTAAACGATGTATCAAATTAATCAGCTGGACGAGATCTTTGAGACGTCACAACAAATCATGATTGCATTTCCAAGAAAAATAGTACAATATGTGCTCAAACACACAACTTTTGTAACATTTCAAAGTTTGAAGCTCGTTAACTTCGACAAATGAGCACCAAATTTCTTAAACGATGTATCAAATTAATCAGCTGGACGAGATCTTTGAGACGTCACAACAAATCATGATTGCATTTCCAAGAAAAATAGTACAAAATGTGCTCAAACACACAACTTTTGTAACATTTCAAAGTTTGAAGCTCGTTAACTTCGACACATCATCACCAAATTTTTTAAACGAGGTGTCAAATTAATCAACTCGACGAGATCTTTGAGACGTCACAACAAATCATGATTGCATCTTGTTGCATTTCCAAGAAAAATTGTACTTTATGTGTTCAAAAACACAACTTTTGGAACATTTCAAACTTCGAAGCACGATAACTTCGACAAATGATCACCAAATTTCTTAAACGAAGTGTCAAATTAATCAGCTCCACGAGATGTTTGAGACGTCACAACAAATCATGTTTGCAACATGTTGCATTTCCAAGAAAAATAGTACAAAATGTGTTCAAACACACAACTTTTGGAACATTTCAAACTTCGAAGCTCGATAACTTCGACAAATGATCACCAAATTTCTTAAACGATGTGTCACATTAATCAGCTCGTCGAGATGTTTGAGACGTCACAACAAATCATGATTGCATCTTGTTGCATTTCCAAGAAAAATTGTACTTTATGTGTTCAAAAACACAACTTTTGGAACATTTCAAACTTCGAAGCACGATAACTTCGACAAATGATCACCAAATTTCTTAAACGAAGTGTCAAATTAATCAGCTCCACGAGATGTTTGAGACGTCACAACAAATCATGATTGCATTTCCAAGAAAAATAGTACTTTATGTGTTCAAACACACAACTTTTGTAAGAATTCAAACTTTGAAGCTCGTTAACTTCGACAAATGAGCACCAAATTTCTTAAACGATGTATCAAATTAATCAGCTCGACGAGATCTTTGAGACGTCACAACAAATCATGATTGCATCTTGATGCATTTCCAACACAAATAGTACTTTATGTGCTCAAACACACAACTTTTGTAAGAATTCAAACTTTGAAGCTCGTTAACTTCGACAAATGAGCACCAAATTTCTTAAACGATGTATCAAATTAATCAGCTCGACGAGATCTTTGAGACGTCACAACAAATCATGATTGCATTTCCATGAAAAATAGTACAATATGTGCTCAAACACACTACTTTTGTAACATTTCAAAGTTTGAAGCTCGTTAACTTCGACAAATGATCACCAAATTTCTGAAACGAGGTGTCAAATTAATCAGCTCCACGAGATCTTTGAGACGTCACAACAAATCATGATTGTATCATGTTCTATGTCCAAGAAAAATAGTACTTTATGTGTTCAAACACACAACTTTTGTAAGAATTCAAACTTTGAAGCTCGTTAACTTCGACAAATGAGCACCAAATTTCTTAAACGATGTATCAAATTAATCAGCTCGACGAGATCTTTGAGACGTCACAACAAATCATGATTGCATTTCCAAGAAAAATAGTACAATATGTGCTCAAACACACAACTTTTGTAACATTTCAATGTTTGAAGCTCGTTAACTTCGACAAATGATCACCAAATTTTTTAAACGAGGTGTCAAATTAATCAGCTCGACGAGATCTTTGAGACGTCACAACAAATCATGATTGCATCTTTTTGCATTTCCAAGAAAATTTGTACTTTATGTGTTCAATCACACAACTTTTGTAACATTTCAAACTTCGAAGCTCGATAACTTCGGCAAACAAACTCCAAATTTCTTAAACGAAGTGTCAAATTAATCAGCTCCACGAGATCTTTGAGACGTCACAACAAATCATGATTGCATCTTGTTGCATTTCCAACACAAATAGTACTTTATGTGCTCAAACACACAACTTTTGTAACATTTCAAACTTCGAAGCTCGATAACTTCGGCAAATGATCACCAAATTTCTTAAACGAGGTGTCAAATTAATCAGCTCGTCGAGATCTTTGAGACGTCACAACAAATCATGATTGCATTTCCAAGAAAAATAGTACAATATGTGCTCAAACACACAACTTTTGTAACATTTCAAAGTTTGAAGCTCGTTAACTTCGACAAATGATCACCAAATTTCTTAAACGAGGTGTCAAATTAATCAGCTCGTCGAGATCTTTGAGACGTCACAACAAATCATGATTGCATTTCCAAGAAAAATATTACAATATGTGCTCAAACACACAACTTTTGTAACATTTCAAAGTTTGAAGCTCGTTAACTTCGACAAATGATCACCAAATTTTTTAAACGAGGTGTCAAATTAATCAGCCCGACGAGATCTTTGAGACGTCACAACAAATCATGATTGCATCTTGTTGCATTTCCAAGAAAAATAGTACAATATGTGCTCAAACACACAACTTTTGTAACATTTCAAACTTCGAAGCTCGATAACTTCGGCAAACAAACTCCAAATTTCTTAAACGAAGTGTCAAATTAATCAGCTCCACGAGATCTTTGAGACGTCACAACAAATCATGATTGCATCTTGTTGCATTTCCAAGAAAAATAGTACAATATGTGCTCAAATACACAACTTTTGTAACATTTCAAACTTCGAAGCTCGATAACTTCGGCAAACAAACTCCAAATTTCTTAAACGAAGTGTCAAATTAATCAGCTCCACGAGATCTTTGAGACGTCACAACAAATCATGATTGCATCTTGTTGCATTTCCAACACAAATAGTACTTTATGTGCTCAAACACACAACTTTTGTAACATTTCAAACTTCGAAGCTCGATAACTTCGGCAAATGATCACCAAATTTCTTAAACGAGGTGTCAAATTAATCAGCTCGTCGAGATCTTTGAGACGTCACAACAAATCATGATTGCATTTCCAAGAAAAATAGTACAATATGTGCTCAAACACACAACTTTTGTAACATTTCAAAGTTTGAAGCTCGTTAACTTCGACAAATGATCACCAAATTTCTTAAACGAGGTGTCAAATTAATCAGCTCGTCGAGATCTTTGAGACGTCACAACAAATCATGATTGCATTTCCAAGAAAAATAGTACAATATGTGCTCAAACACACAACTTTTGTAACATTTCAAAGTTTGAAGCTCGTTAACTTCGACAAATGATCACCAAATTTTTTAAACGAGGTGTCAAATTAATCAGCTCGACGAGATCTTTGAGACGTCACAACAAATCATGATTGCATCTTGTTGCATTTCCAAGAAAAATAGTACAATATGTGCTCAAACACACAACTTTTGTAACATTTCAAACTTTGAAACTCGTTAACTTCGACAAATGATCACCAAATTTCTTAAACGAGGTGTCAAATTAATCAGCTCGTCGAGATCTTTGAGACGTCACAACAAATCATGATTGCATTTCCAAGAAAAATAGTACAATATGTGCTCAAACACACAACTTTTGTAACATTTCAAAGTTTGAAGCTCGTTAACTTCGACAAATGATCACCAAATTTCTTAAACGAGGTGTCAAATTAATCAGCTCGTCGAGATCTTTGAGACGTCACAACAAATCATGATTGCATTTCCAAGAAAAATAGTACAATATGTGCTCAAACACACAACTTTTGTAACATTTCAAAGTATGAAGCTCGTTAACTTCGACAAATGATCACCAAATTTCTTAAACGAGGTGTCAAATTAATCAGCTCGTCGAGATCTTTGAGACGTCACAACAAATCGTGATTGTATCATGTTTTATTTCCAAGAAAAATAGTACATTATGTGCTCAAACACACAACTTTTGTAACATTTCAAACTTTGAAACTCGTTAACTTCGACAAATGATCACCAAATTTCTTAATCGATGTGTCACATTAATCAGCTCGTCGAGATGTTTGAGACGTCACAACAAATCATGATTGCATCTTGTTGTATTTCCAAGAAAAATAGTACTTTATGTGCTCAAACACACAACTTTTGTAACATTTCAAACTTGGAAGCTCGATAACTTCGACAAATGATCACCAAATTTCTTAAACGATGTGTCAAATTAATCAGCTCGTCGAGATCTTTGAGACGTCACAACAAATCATGATTGTAACATGTTCTATGTCCAAGAAAAATAGTACTTTATGTGTTCAAACACACAACTTTTGTAAGAATTCAAACATTGAAGCTCGTTATCTTCGACAAATGAGCACCAAATTTCTTAAACGATGTATCAAATTAATCAGCTCGTCGAGATCTTTGAGACGTCACAACAAATCATGATTGCATTTCCAAGAAAAATAGTACAAAATGTGCTCAAACACACAACTTTTGTAACATTTCAAAGTTTGAAGCTCGTTAACTTCGACACATGATCACCAAATTTTTTAAACGAGGTGTCAAATTAATCAGCTCGACGAGATCTTTGAGACGTCACAACAAATCATGATTGCATCTTGTTGTATTTCCAAGAAAAATTGTACTTTATGTGTTCAAACACACAACTTTTGGAACATTTCAAACTTCGAAGCTCGATAACTTCGACAAATGATCACCAAATTTCTTAAACGATGTGTCACATTAATCAGCTCGTCGAGATGTTTGAGACGTCACAACAAATCATGATTGCATCTTGTTGCATTTCCAAGAAAAATTGTACTTTATGTGTTCAAACACACAACTTTTGTAAGAATTCAAACTTCGTAGCTCGATAACTTCGACAAATGATCACCAAATTTCTTAAACGATGTGTCACATTAATCAGCTCGTCGAGATGTTTGAGACGTCACAACAAATAATGATTGCATCTTGTTGCATTTCCAAGAAAAATTGTACTTTATGTGTTCAAAAACACAACTTTTGGAACATTTCAAACTTCGAAGCACGATAACTTCGACAAATGAGCACCAAATTTCTTAAACGATGTATCAAATTAATCAGCTGGACGAGATCTTTGAGACGTCACAACAAATCATGATTGCATTTCCAAGAAAAATAGTACAATATGTGCTCAAACACACAACTTTTGTAACATTTCAAAGTTTGAAGCTCGTTAACTTCGACAAATGATCACCAAATTTTTTAAACGAAGTGTCAAATTAATCAGCTCGACGAGATCTTTGAGACGTCACAACAAATCATGATTGCATCTTGATGCATTTCCAACACAAATAGTACTTTATGTGCTCAAACACACAACTTTTGGAACATTTCAAACTTCGAAGCACGATAACTTCGACAAATGAGCACCAAATTTCTTAAACGATGTATCAAATTAATCAGCTGGACGAGATCTTTGAGACGTCACAACAAATCATGATTGCATTTCCAAGAAAAATAGTACAATATGTGCTCAAACACACAACTTTTGTAACATTTCAAAGTTTGAAGCTCGTTAACTTCGACAAATGATCACCAAATTTTTTAAACGAGGTGTCAAATTAATCAGCTCGACGAGATCTTTGAGACGTCACAACAAATCATGATTGCATCTAGTTGCATTTCCAAGAAAAATTGTACTTTATGTGTTCAAACACACAACTTTTGTAACATTTCAAACTTCGAAGCTCGATAACTTCGACAAATGATCACCAAACTTCTTAAACGATGTATCAAATTAATCAGCTGGACGAGATCTTTGAGACGTCACAACAAATCATGATTGCATTTCCAAGAAAAATAGTACAATATGTGCTCAAACACACAACTTTTGTAACATTTCAAAGTTTGAAGCTCGTTAACTTCGACAAATGAGCACCAAATTTCTTAAACGATGTATCAAATTAATCAGCTGGACGAGATCTTTGAGACGTCACAACAAATCATGATTGCATTTCCAAGAAAAATAGTACAAAATGTGCTCAAACACACAACTTTTGTAACATTTCATAGTTTGAAGCTCGTTAACTTCGACACATCATCACCAAATTTTTTAAACGAGGTGTCAAATTAATCAGCTCGACGAGATCTTTGAGACGTCACAACAAATCATGATTGCATCTTGTTGCATTTCCAAGAAAAATTGTACTTTATGTGTTCAAAAACACAACTTTTGGAACATTTCAAACTTCGAAGCTCGATAACTTCGACAAATGATCACCAAATTTCTTAAACGATGTGTCACATTAATCAGCTCGTCGAGATGTTTGAGACGTCACAACAAATCATGATTGCATCTTGTTGCATTTCCAAGAAAAATTGTACTTTATGTGTTCAAAAACACAACTTTTGGAACATTTCAAACTTCGAAGCACGATAACTTCGACAAATGATCACCAAATTTCTTAAACGAAGTGTCAAATTAATCAGCTCCACGAGATGTTTGAGACGTCACAACAAATCATGTTTGCAACATGTTGTATTTCCAAGAAAAATAGTACTTTATGTGTTCAAAAACACAACTTTTGGAACATTTCAAACTTCGAAGCACGATAACTTCGACAAATGATCACCAAATTTTTTAAACGAGGTGTCAAATTAATCAGCTCGACGAGATCTTTGAGACGTCACAACAAATCATGATTGCATCTTGTTGCATTTCCAAGAAAAATAGTACAATATGTGCTCAAACACACAACTTTTGTAACATTTCAAAGTTTGAAGCTCGTTAACTTCGACAAATGATCACCAAATTTCTGAAACGAGGTGTCAAATTAATCAGCTCCACGAGATCTTTGAGACGTCACAACAAATCATGATTGTATCATGTTCTATGTCCAAGAAAAATAGTACTTTATGTGTTCAAACACACAACTTTTGTAAGAATTCAAACTTTGAAGCTCGTTAACTTCGACAAATGAGCACCAAATTTCTTAAACGATGTATCAAATTAATCAGCTCGACGAGATCTTTGAGACGTCACAACAAATCATGATTGCATTTCCAAGAAAAATAGTACAATATGTGCTCAAACACACAACTTTTGTAACATTTCAATGTTTGAAGCTCGTTAACTTCGACAAATGATCACCAAATTTTTTAAACGAGGTGTCAAATTAATCAGCTCGACGAGATCTTTGAGACGTCACAACAAATCATGATTGCATCTTTTTGCATTTCCAAGAAAATTTGTACTTTATGTGTTCAAACACACAACTTTTGTAACATTTCAAACTTCGAAGCACGATAACTTCGACAAATGAGCACCAAATTTCTTAAACGATGTATCAAATTAATCAGCTGGACGAGATCTTTGAGACGTCACAACAAATCATGATTGCATTTCCAAGAAAAATAGTACAATATGTGCTCAAACACACAACTTTTGTAACATTTCAAAGTTTGAAGCTCGTTAACTTCGACAAATGAGCACCAAATTTCTTAAACGATGTATCAAATTAATCAGCTGGACGAGATCTTTGAGACGTCACAACAAATCATGATTGCATTTCCAAGAAAAATAGTACAAAATGTGCTCAAACACACAACTTTTGTAACATTTCAAAGTTTGAAGCTCGTTAACTTCGACACATCATCACCAAATTTTTTAAACGAGGTGTCAAATTAATCAGCTCGACGAGATCTTTGAGACGTCACAACAAATCATGATTGCATCTTGTTGCATTTCCAAGAAAAATTGTACTTTATGTGTTCAAAAACACAACTTTTGGAACATTTCAAACTTCGAAGCACGATAACTTCGACAAATGATCACCAAATTTCTTAAACGAAGTGTCAAATTAATCAGCTCCACGAGATGTTTGAGACGTCACAACAAATCATGTTTGCAACATGTTGCATTTCCAAGAAAAATAGTACAAAATGTGTTCAAACACACAACTTTTGGAACATTTCAAACTTCGAAGCTCGATAACTTCGACAAATGATCACCAAATTTCTTAAACGATGTGTCACATTAATCAGCTCGTCGAGATGTTTGAGACGTCACAACAAATCATGATTGCATCTTGTTGCATTTCCAAGAAAAATTGTACTTTATGTGTTCAAAAACACAACTTTTGGAACATTTCAAACTTCGAAGCACGATAACTTCGACAAATGATCACCAAATTTCTTAAACGAAGTGTCAAATTAATCAGCTCCACGAGATGTTTGAGACGTCACAACAAATCATGATTGCATTTCCAAGAAAAATAGTACTTTATGTGTTCAAACACACAACTTTTGTAAGAATTCAAACTTTGAAGCTCGTTAACTTCGACAAATGAGCACAAAATTTCTTAAACGATGTATCAAATTAATCAGCTCGACGAGATCTTTGAGACGTCACAACAAATCATGATTGCATCTTGATGCATTTCCAACACAAATAGTACTTTATGTGCTCAAACACACAACTTTTGTAAGAATTCAAACTTTGAAGCTCGTTAACTTCGACAAATGAGCACCAAATTTCTTAAACGATGTATCAAATTAATCAGCTCGACGAGATCTTTGAGACGTCACAACAAATCATGATTGCATTTCCAAGAAAAATAGTACAATATGTGCTCAAACACACTACTTTTGTAACATTTCAAAGTTTGAAGCTCGTTAACTTCGACAAATGATCACCAAATTTTTTAAACGAGGTGTCAAATTAATCAGCCCGACGAGATCTTTGAGACGTCACAACAAATCATGATTGCATCTTGTTGCATTTCCAAGAAAAATAGTACAATATGTGCTCAAACACACAACTTTTGTAACATTTCAAAGTTTGAAGCTCGTTAACTTCGACAAATGATCACCAAATTTCTGAAACGAGGTGTCAAATTAATCAGCTCCACGAGATCTTTGAGACGTCACAACAAATCATGACTGTATCATGTTCTATGTCCAAGAAAAATAGTACTTTATGTGTTCAAACACACAACTTTTGTAAGAATTCAAACTTTGAAGCTCGTTAACTTCGACAAATGAGCACCAAATTTCTTAAACGATGTATCAAATTAATCAGCTCGACGAGATCTTTGAGACGTCACAACAAATCATGATTGCATTTCCAAGAAAAATAGTACAATATGTGCTCAAACACACAACTTTTGTAACATTTCAATGTTTGAAGCTCGTTAACTTCGACAAATGATCACCAAATTTTTTAAACGAGGTGTCAAATTAATCAGCTCGACGAGATCTTTGAGACGTCACAACAAATCATGATTGCATCTTTTTGCATTTCCAAGAAAATTTGTACTTTATGTGTTCAATCACACAACTTTTGTAACATTTCAAACTTCGAAGCTCGATAACTTCGGCAAACAAACTCCAAATTTCTTAAACGAAGTGTCAAATTAATCAGCTCCACGAGATCTTTGAGACGTCACAACAAATCATGATTGCATCTTGTTGCATTTCCAACACAAATAGTACTTTATGTGCTCAAACACACAACTTTTGTAACATTTCAAACTTCGAAGCTCGATAACTTCGGCAAATGATCACCAAATTTCTTAAACGAGGTGTCAAATTAATCAGCTCGTCGAGATCTTTGAGACGTCACAACAAATCATGATTGCATTTCCAAGAAAAATAGTACAATATGTGCTCAAACACACAACTTTTGTAACATTTCAAAGTTTGAAGCTCGTTAACTTCGACAAATCATCACCAAATTTCTTAAACGAGGTGTCAAATTAATCAGCTCGTCGAGATCTTTGAGACGTCACAACAAATCATGATTGCATTTCCAAGAAAAATAGTACAATATGTGCTCAAACACACAACTTTTGTAACATTTCAAAGTTTGAAGCTCGTTAACTTCGACAAATGATCACCAAATTTTTTAAACGAGGTGTCAAATTAATCAGCCCGACGAGATCTTTGAGACGTCACAACAAATCATGATTGCATCTTGTTGCATTTCCAAGAAAAATAGTACAATATGTGCTCAAACACACAACTTTTGTAACATTTCAAAGTTTGAAGCTCGTTAACTTCGACAAATGATCACCAAATTTCTGAAACGAGGTGTCAAATTAATCAGCTCCACGAGATCTTTGAGACGTCACAACAAATCATGATTGTATCATGTTCTATGTCCAAGAAAAATAGTACTTTATGTGTTCAAACACACAACTTTTGTAAGAATTCAAACTTTGAAGCTCGTTAACTTCGACAAATGAGCACCAAATTTCTTAAACGATGTATCAAATTAATCAGCTCGACGAGATCTTTGAGACGTCACAACAAATCATGATTGCATTTCCAAGAAAAATAGTACAATATGTGCTCAAACACACAACTTTTGTAACATTTCAATGTTTGAAGCTCGTTAACTTCGACAAATGATCACCAAATTTTT
Organism: Euwallacea fornicatus; assembly: GCF_040115645.1. Classification (NCBI taxonomy): domain Eukaryota; kingdom Metazoa; phylum Arthropoda; class Insecta; order Coleoptera; family Curculionidae; genus Euwallacea; species Euwallacea fornicatus. Next base: position 1,607,684 of record NW_027096009.1, read on the forward strand.
TAAACGAGGTATCAAATTAATCAGCTCGACGAGATCTTTGAGACGTCACAACAAATCATGATTGCATCTTTTTGCATTTCCAAGAAAATTTGTACTTTATGTGTTCAATCACACAACTTTTGTAACATTTCAAACTTCGAAGCTCGATAACTTCGGCAAACAAACTCCAAATTTCTTAAACGAAGTGTCAAATTAATCAGCTCCACGAGATCTTTGAGACGTCACAACAAATCATGATTGCATCTTGTTGCATTTCCAACACAAATAGTACTTTATGTGCTCAAACACACAACTTTTGTAACATTTCAAACTTCGAAGCTCGATAACTTCGGCAAATGATCACCAAATTTCTTAAACGAGGTGTCAAATTAATCAGCTCGTCGAGATCTTTGAGACGTCACAACAAATCATGATTGCATTTCCAAGAAAAATAGTACAATATGTGCTCAAACACACAACTTTTGTAACATTTCAAAGTTTGAAGCTCGTTAACTTCGACAAATGATCACCAAATTTCTTAAACGAGGTGTCAAATTAATCAGCTCGTCGAGATCTTTGAGACGTCACAACAAATCATGATTGCATTTCCAAGAAAAATAGTACAATATGTGCTCAAACACACAACTTTTGTAACATTTCAAAGTTTGAAGCTCGTTAACTTCGACAAATGATCACCAAATTTTTTAAACGAGGTGTCAAATTAATCAGCTCGACGAGATCTTTGAGACGTCACAACAAATCATGATTGCATCTTGTTGCATTTCCAAGAAAAATAGTACAATATGTGCTCAAACACACAACTTTTGTAACATTTCAAACTTCGAAGCTCGATAACTTCGGCAAACAAACTCCAAATTTCTTAAACGAAGTGTCAAATTAATCAGCTCCACGAGATCTTTGAGACGTCACAACAAATCATGATTGCATCTTGTTGCATTTCCAACACAAATAGTACTTTATGTGCTCAAACACACAACTTTTGTAACATTTCAAACTTCGAAGCTCGATAACTTCGGCAAATGATCACCAAATTTCTTAAACGAGGTGTCAAATTAATCAGCTCGTCGAGATCTTTGAGACGTCACAACAAATCATGATTGCATTTCCAAGAAAAATAGTACAATATGTGCTCAAACACACAACTTTTGTAACATTTCAAAGTTTGAAGCTCGTTAACTTCGACAAATGATCACCAAATTTCTTAAACGAGGTGTCAAATTAATCAGCTCGTCGAGATCTTTGAGACGTCACAACAAATCATGATTGCATTTCCAAGAAAAATAGTACAATATGTGCTCAAACACACAACTTTTGTAACATTTCAAAGTTTGAAGCTCGTTAACTTCGACAAATGATCACCAAATTTTTTAAACGAGGTGTCAAATTAATCAGCTCGACGAGATCTTTGAGACGTCACAACAAATCATGATTGCATCTTGTTGCATTTCCAAGAAAAATAGTACAATATGTGCTCAAACACACAACTTTTGTAACATTTCAAACTTTGAAACTCGTTAACTTCGACAAATGATCACCAAATTTCTTAAACGAGGTGTCAAATTAATCAGCTCGTCGAGATCTTTGAGACGTCACAACAAATCATGATTGCATTTCCAAGAAAAATAGTACAATATGTGCTCAAACACACAACTTTTGTAACATTTCAAAGTTTGAAGCTCGTTAACTTCGACAAATGATCACCAAATTTCTTAAACGAGGTGTCAAATTAATCAGCTCGTCGAGATCTTTGAGACGTCACAACAAATCATGATTGCATTTCCAAGAAAAATAGTACAATATGTGCTCAAACACACAACTTTTGTAACATTTCAAAGTATGAAGCTCGTTAACTTCGACAAATGATCACCAAATTTCTTAAACGAGGTGTCAAATTAATCAGCTCGTCGAGATCTTTGAGACGTCACAACAAATCGTGATTGTATCATGTTTTATTTCCAAGAAAAATAGTACATTATGTGCTCAAACACACAACTTTTGTAACATTTCAAACTTTGAAACTCGTTAACTTCTACAAATGATCACCAAATTTCTTAAACGATGTGTCACATTAATCAGCTCGTCGAGATGTTTGAGACGTCACAACAAATCATGATTGCATCTTGTTGTATTTCCAAGAAAAATAGTACTTTATGTGCTCAAACACACAACTTTTGTAACATTTCAAACTTGGAAGCTCGATAACTTCGACAAATGATCACCAAATTTCTTAAACGATGTGTCAAATTAATCAGCTCGTCGAGATCTTTGAGACGTCACAACAAATCATGATTGTAACATGTTCTATGTCCAAGAAAAATAGTACTTTATGTGTTCAAACACACAACTTTTGTAAGAATTCAAACATTGAAGCTCGTTATCTTCGACAAATGAGCACCAAATTTCTTAAACGATGTATCAAATTAATCAGCTGGACGAGATCTTTGAGACGTCACAACAAATCATGATTGCATTTCCAAGAAAAATAGTACAAAATGTGCTCAAACACACAACTTTTGTAACATTTCAAAGTTTGAAGCTCGTTAACTTCGACACATGATCACCAAATTTTTTAAACGAGGTGTCAAATTAATCAGCTCGACGAGATCTTTGAGACGTCACAACAAATCATGATTGCATCTTGTTGTATTTCCAAGAAAAATTGTACTTTATGTGTTCAAACACACAACTTTTGGAACATTTCAAACTTCGAAGCTCGATAACTTCGACAAATGATCACCAAATTTCTTAAACGATGTGTCACATTAATCAGCTCGTCGAGATGTTTGAGACGTCACAACAAATCATGATTGCATCTTGTTGCATTTCCAAGAAAAATTGTACTTTATGTGTTCAAACACACAACTTTTGTAAGAATTCAAACTTCGTAGCTCGATAACTTCGACAAATGATCACCAAATTTCTTAAACGATGTGTCACATTAATCAGCTCGTCGAGATGTTTGAGACGTCACAACAAATAATGATTGCATCTTGTTGCATTTCCAAGAAAAATTGTACTTTATGTGTTCAAAAACACAACTTTTGGAACATTTCAAACTTCGAAGCACGATAACTTCGACAAATGAGCACCAAATTTCTTAAACGATGTATCAAATTAATCAGCTGGACGAGATCTTTGAGACGTCACAACAAATCATGATTGCATTTCCAAGAAAAATAGTACAATATGTGCTCAAACACACAACTTTTGTAACATTTCAAAGTTTGAAGCTCGTTAACTTCGACAAATGATCACCAAATTTTTTAAACGAAGTGTCAAATTAATCAGCTCGACGAGATCTTTGAGACGTCACAACAAATCATGATTGCATCTTGATGCATTTCCAACACAAATAGTACTTTATGTGCTCAAACACACAACTTTTGGAACATTTCAAACTTCGAAGCACGATAACTTCGACAAATGAGCACCAAATTTCTTAAACGATGTATCAAATTAATCAGCTGGACGAGATCTTTGAGACGTCACAACAAATCATGATTGCATTTCCAAGAAAAATAGTACAATATGTGCTCAAACACACAACTTTTGTAACATTTCAAAGTTTGAAGCTCGTTAACTTCGACAAATGATCACCAAATTTTTTAAACGAGGTGTCAAATTAATCAGCTCGACGAGATCTTTGAGACGTCACAACAAATCATGATTGCATCTAGTTGCATTTCCAAGAAAAATTGTACTTTATGTGTTCAAACACACAACTTTTGTAACATTTCAAACTTCGAAGCTCGATAACTTCGACAAATGATCACCAAACTTCTTAAACGATGTATCAAATTAATCAGCTGGACGAGATCTTTGAGACGTCACAACAAATCATGATTGCATTTCCAAGAAAAATAGTACAATATGTGCTCAAACACACAACTTTTGTAACATTTCAAAGTTTGAAGCTCGTTAACTTCGACAAATGAGCACCAAATTTCTTAAACGATGTATCAAATTAATCAGCTGGACGAGATCTTTGAGACGTCACAACAAATCATGATTGCATTTCCAAGAAAAATAGTACAAAATGTGCTCAAACACACAACTTTTGTAACATTTCATAGTTTGAAGCTCGTTAACTTCGACACATCATCACCAAATTTTTTAAACGAGGTGTCAAATTAATCAGCTCGACGAGATCTTTGAGACGTCACAACAAATCATGATTGCATCTTGTTGCATTTCCAAGAAAAATTGTACTTTATGTGTTCAAAAACACAACTTTTGGAACATTTCAAACTTCGAAGCACGATAACTTCGACAAATGATCACCAAATTTCTTAAACGAAGTGTCAAATTAATCAGCTCCACGAGATCTTTGAGACGTCACAACAAATCATGTTTGCATCTTGTTGTATTTCCAAGAAAAATAGTACTTTATGTGCTCAAACCCACAACTTTTGTAACATTTCAAACTTCGAAGCTCGATAACTTCGGCAAACAAACTCCAAATTTCTTAAACGAAGTGTCAAATTAATCAGCTCCACGAGATCTTTGAGACGTCACAACAAATCATGATTGCATCTTGTTGCATTTCCAACACAAATAGTACTTTATGTGCTCAAACACACAACTTTTGTAACATTTCAAACTTCGAAGCTCGATAACTTCGGCAAACAAACTCCAAATTTCTTAAACGAAGTGTCAAATTAATCAGCTCCACGAGATCTTTGAGACGTCACAACAAATCATGATTGCATCTTGTTGCATTTCCAACACAAATAGTACTTTATGTGCTCAAACACACAACTTTTGTAACATTTCAAACTTCGAAGCTCGATAACTTCGGCAAATGATCACCAAATTTCTTAAACGAAGTGTCAAATTAATCAGCTCGACGAGATCTTTGAGACGTCACAACAAATCATGATTGCATCTTCTTGCATTTCCAAGAAAAATAGTACAATATGTGCTCAAACACACAACTTTTGTAACATTTCAAAGTTTGAAGCTCGTTAACTTCGACAAATGATCACCAAATTTCTTAAACGAGGTGTCAAATTAATCAGCTCGTCGAGATCTTTGAGACGTCACAACATATTATGATTGCATTTCCAAGAAAAATAGTACAATATGTGCTAAAACACCCAACTTTTGTAACATTTCAAAGTTTGAAGCTCGTTAACTTCGACAAATGATCACCAAATTTCTTAAACGAGGTGTCAAATTAATCAGCTCGTCGAGATCTTTGAGACGTCACAACAAATCATGACTGTATCATGTTCTATTTCCAAGAAAAATAGTACTTTATGTGTCCAAACACACAAATTTTGTAAGAATTCAAAATTTGAAGCTCGTTAACTTCGACAAATGAGCACCAAATTTCTTAAACGATGTATCAAATTAATCAGCTCGACGAGATCTTTGAGACGTCACAACAAATCATGATTGCATCTTGTTGCATTTCCAACACAAATAGAACTTTATGTGCTCAAACACACAACTTTTGTAACATTTCAAACTTCGAAGCTCGATAACTTCGACAAATGATCACCACATTTCTTAAACGAGGTGTCAAATTAATCAGCTCGTCGAGATCTTTGAGACGTCACAACAAATCATGATTGTATCATGTTCTATTTCCAAGAAAAATAGTACTTTATGTGTTCAAACACACAACATTTGTAAGAATTCAAACTTTGAAGCTCGTTAACTTCGACAAATGAGCACCAAATTTCTTAAACGATGTATCAAATTAATCAGCTCGACGAGATCTTTGAGACGTCACAACAAATCATGATTGTATAATGTTGTATTTCCAAGAAAAATAGTACTTTATGTGCTCAAACCCACAACTTTTGAAACATTTCAAATTTCGAAGCTCGTTAACTTCGGCAAACAAACACCAAGTTTCTTAAACGAAGTATCAAATTAAGCAGCTCCACGAGATCTTTGAGACGTCACAACAAATCATGATTGCATCTTGTTGTATTTCCAAGAAAAATAGTACTTTATGTGCTCAAACCCACAACTTTTGTAACATTTCAAATTTCGAAGCTCGTTAACTTCGGCAAACAAACACCAAGTTTCTTAAACGAAGTATCAAATTAAGCAGCTCGACGAGATTTTGAAGATGCCACAACACATCATTATTGCATCTTGTTGAATTTCCAAGAAAAATAGTACTTTACGTGCTCAAACACACAACTTTTGAGACTTTTCAAAATTTGAAGTTCGATAACTTCGGCAAATGAGGACCACATTTGTTAAACAAAGTGGCAAATTCATCAGCTCGACGAGATTTTGAAGATGTCACACCACATCATTATTGCATCTTGTTGAAATTCCAAGGAAAATAGGACTTTATGTGCTCAAACACACAACTTTTGAGACTTTTCAAACTTTGAAGCTCGATAACCTCGGCAAATGAGGACCAAATTTGTTAAACAAAGTGTCAAATTAATCAGCTCGACGAGATTTTGAAGATGCCACAACACATCATTATTGCATCTTGTTGAATTAACAAGAAAAATAGTACTTTATGTGCTCAAACTCACAACTTTTCAGACTTTTCAAAATTTGAAGCTCGATAACCTCGGCAAATGAGGACCAAATTTGTTAAACAAAGTGTCAAATTAATCACCTCGACGAGATTTTGAAGATGCCACAACACATCATTATTGCATCTTGTTGAATTAACAAGAAAAATAGTACTTTACGTGCTCAAACACAGAACTTTTGAGACTTTTCAAACTTTGAAGCTCGATAACTTCGGCAAATGAGGACCAAATTTGTTAAACAAAGTGGCAAATTCATCAGCTCGACGAGATTTTGAAGATGCCACAACACATAATTATTGCATCTTGTTGAATTTCCAAGGAAAATAGTACTTTACGTGCTCAAACCCACAACTTTTGTAACATTTCAAATTTCGAAGCTCGTTAACTTCGGCAAACAAACACCAAGTTTCTTAAACGAAGTATCAAATTAAGCAGCTCGACGAGATCTTTAAGATGCCACAACACATCATTATTGCATCTTGTTGAATTTCCAAGAAAAATAGTACTTTACGTGCTCAAACACACAACTTTTGAGACTTTTCAAAATTTGAAGCTCGATAAATTCGGCAAATGAGGACCAAATTTGTTGAACAAAGTGCCACATTAATCAGCTCAACGAGATTTTGAAGATGCCACAACACATCATTATTGCATCTTGTTGAATTTCCAAGAAAAATAGTACTTTACGTGCTCAATCACAGAACTTTTGAGACTTTTCAAAATTTGAAGCTCGATAACTTCGGCAAATGAGGACAAAATTTGTTAAACAAAGTGCCAAATTAATCAGACCGACGAGATTTTGAAGATGCCACAACACATCATTATTGCATCTTGTTGAATTTCCAAGAAAAATAGTACTTTACGTGCTCAAACACACAACTTTTGAGACTTTTCAAAATTTGAAGCTCGATAACTTCGGCAAATGAGGACAAAATTTGTTAAACAAAGTGCCAAATTAATCAGACCGACGAGATTTTGAAGATGCCACAACACATCATTATTGCATCTTGTTGAATTTCCAAGAAAAATAGTACTTTACGTGCTCAAACACACAACTTTTGAGACTTTTCAAAATTTGAAGTTCGATAACTTCGGCAAATGAGGACCAAATTTGTTAAACAAAGTGTCAAATTAATCAGCTCGACGAGATTTTGAAGATGCCACAACACATCATTATTGCATCTTGTTGAATTAACAAGAAAAATAGTACTTTATGTGCTCAAACCCACAACTTTTCAGACTTTTCAAAATTTGAAGCTCGATAACCTCGGCAAATGAGGACCAAATTTGTTAAACAAAGTGTCAAATTAATCAGCTCGACGAGATTTTGAAGATGCCACAACACATCATTATTGCATCTTGTTGAATTAACAAGAAAAATAGTACTTTATGTGCTCAAACACACAACTTTTCAGACTTTTCAAAATTTGAAGCTCGAAAACTTCGGCAAATGAAGACCAAATTTGTTAAACAATGTGTCAAATTCATCAGCTGGACGAGATTTTAAAGATACCACAAAACATCAATATTGCATCTTGTTGAATTTCCAAGAAAAATAGTAGTTTATGTGCTCAAACACACAACTTTTGTGACTTTTCAAAATTTAAGCTAGATAACTTCGGCAAATGAGGACCAAATTTGTTAAACAAAGTGCCAAATTAATCAGCTCGACGAGATTTTGAAGATGCCACAACACATCATTATTGCATCTTGTTGAATTTCCAAGAAAAATAGTACTTTACGTGCTCAAACACACAACTTTTGAGACTTTTCAAAATTTGAAGATCGATAACTTCGGCAAATGAGGACCAAATTTGTTAAACAAAGTGTCAAATTAATCAGCTCGACGAGATCTTTAAGATGTCACACCACATCATGATTGCATCTTAGGAAGCTGGGGGAGCTTGCTGCCGAGGGAACTAACCTAAAAATTTGTTTCTATTGGCAGGAAGAAAAGGAGAAGGCGCAAGGAGCGGGAAAGAGGGAAGAGGAAGGGGTGATCTTCGTGGCGAGGAAGGAAGGCACCTCCTACGTGGATGCCCTCAAGAAGGTGAGGCAAGTGGTTGCCAGGGGCGGCCAAGAGGTAAAGGTGAACACCGTCAGGGAGACGAAGAAGGGGGAGATGCTACTGACGGTGCCGAAAGGAGGACAGGGCGGGCAACTGCGGGAGTTGCTAGCCAAGGAGCTGGGCCCGAACAGGATGAAAGGGGGTACAGGGAGGTCGGCGGCCTTCCAAGTGCACGGCCTGGACGCAGTCGCCACCGAGGAAGAAGTGGTGGGGGCGGTGACAACCGCGGCTGGAGTGGAGAAAGTGTGGCTAAGGCTGCTCAGTCTCCGTCCATGTTTCGGAAGCTGCCAAACCGCCACTCTTCTGGTGTAGGGCGAGGCGGTTAGACGGGTGAGGAGGGTCACCGAGGTGCAGGTGGGTATCTCGAGGTGTCGTCTGAAGGAGCGGCGGGAAACCGATCGCTGCTTCAGATGTTGGGAAAGGGGCCATAGGGCAAGTGAATGCAAGGGAGAGGACCGCTCGCGACTGTGCGTGAGGTGCGCGCAGGGAGGCCACAAGGCCGCGACCTGCCGCACGCAGCGGTACTGTCCTCTATGCAGAGAGGGGGGGCATAGTGCCGGGGGACTGGGGTGCGGGACACCCAAAGCCAGGGAGGAACCCAAGGCTGGGGGCAAGGCCGTAGGCGAGGGGCAACCTAAGGCTACGGACGAGCGCGAGGCTAAGGAAGGGCCGGAGGCCGAGAGGGAGGCCGTAAAGGGGGGAAAACTCAGCGCTAGTGGTGAGCCCAAAGCCAAGGGGAAACCCAAGGCTGGGGGCGAGCCCAGAGCCGGGGAGAGAATCTTGACCATTCCCCTGGTCCCGCTGACAAGGCAGGAACCCGAACCGGTGGACGTGGAGAAGAAAGAGGACGGGGGGTCCAAGAACTCACCGACCACCGGCTCCCCTAAGTCGCCTGCAACTGCTGACGACAGGGGAAGTGGAGGAAAAGGAAGGAAGGGGAGACCGAGGAAGGAGGACTAGGTGAGACACGGGTGAGTGGGTGTGAGCGAGCGTGTGTACGAGTGAGTGTGCGTGGAGTGCTAGGATCCAATGGCGGCGAACAGGGAATTACGGTGCCTACAGATCAACCTGGACAGAGGACTTCTCGCGATGGACCTCATGTTCCAGGTGATCAGGGAAAGGAACGTCGACGTGGTGCTCGGTCAAGAGCCCTGCCTGGCCGAAGGGAACTTAGTACGGGACAGCAGCGACGACGTCTTCATCTGGCTAGCGCCGGTTGTCAGGGTGAAATCGCTTCACCGTGACCGGGGGTTTGTGGCTGCGGAGCTGGACGGGATCACTCTCGTCTCCGCGTACTTCTCGCCGAATCGGAGCACCGACGATTTCACGTCGTGGCTCGATCGGCTGGGGGGTTACGTCAGGGGACGTGACAGCAGGAGAGTCCTCATCGCCGGGGACCTGAACGCAAAGAGTGCGAGGTTAGGTTCTGCGGTGGCGAATGCCTACGGACGGGTCCTGGAGGAGTACCTGGACGCGGCAGAGCTCGTTCCCATCAACGTCGGGAACGAGTGGACGTTCGGAAACAGGATAGGCAGGTCGCTGATCGACGTGACCATTGCGGGAACGTATGTGAGTGGCTGGGTGCGAGAATGGTGAGTCGAGGTGGGAATGGAGAGTGGAAGTGGCCACAGGTACATCTCCTATCGCGTCAAGCGTGAAGGGATAGCATCTGGGAGCGAAGAAGTGAGAGTGAGAAAAGGTAGATGGATGACGAGCGCGAAGGGTCTGGAAAAAATGGGCCGGTACGTGAAGGAACCCTACGACAAATTTTGTTCAAATCGTCTCCTTTTGGCAAAATAAGCATAATAAGGCCTTAAACGGCAAATCGTCAATTTGGCTCTAATAGAAGCGGCACTTTTTGTCCAAATCTTATGATTTGGCGTTATCTCGCCAACGCTACGACCAATTGTGTTCAAATCGTCTCCTTTTGGCAAAATAAGCATAATACGGCCTTAAACGGCAAATCAACAATTTGGCTCTAATACAAGCGGCACTTTTTGGCCAAATCGTACAATTTGGCGTTATTTCGCCAACGCTACAACCAATTTTGTTCAAATCGTCTCCTTTTGGCAAAATAAGCATAATAAGGCCTTAAACGGCAAATCGTCAATTTGGCTCTAATAGAAGCGGCACTTTTTGTCCAAATCTTATGATTTGGCGTTATCTCGCCAACGCTACGACCAATTGTGTTCAAATCGTCTCCTTTTGGCAAAATAAGCATAATAAGTCCTTAAACGGCAAATCGTCAATTTGGCTTTAATAGAAGCGGCACTTTTTGTCCAAATCGTACAATTTGGCGATATTTCGCCAACGCTACAACCAATTTTGTTCAAATCGTCTCCTTTTGGCAAAAAAAGCATAATAAGGCCTTAAACGGCAAATCAACAATTTGGCTCTAATAGAAACGGCACTTTTTGGCCAAATCGTACAATTTGGCGTTATTTCGCCAACGCTACAACCAATTTTGTTCAAATCGTCTCCTTTTGGCAAAATAAGCATAATAAGGCCTTAAACGGCAAATCGTCAATTTGGCTCTAATAGAAGCAGCACTTTTTGGCCAAATCGTACAATTTGGCGATATTTCGCCAACGCTACAACAAATTTTGTTCAAATCGTCTCCTTTTGGCAAAATAAGCATAATAAGGCCTTAAACGGCAAATCGTCAATTTGGCTCTAATAGAAGCGGCACTTTTTGGCCAAATCTTATGATTTGGCGATATCTCGCAAACGCTACAACCAATTTTGTTCAAATCGTCTCCTTTTGGAAAAATAAGCATATTAAGGCCTTAAACGGCAAATCGTCAATTTGGCTCTAATAGAAGCGGCACTTTTTGACCAAATCGTGTAAATCGTACGATTTCGTGCTATTTCCGTCATTCTTAACAATACTGAGCTTAAAAATAGTCAAATCCATGAAATCGGCGAGTTTCGTCGGAAATTGCCCGAAAACCACGGTTTGGCGTTATTGCACCAACGCTTCAACCAATTTTGTTCAAATCGTCTGCTTTTGGCAAAATAAGCATAATAAGGCCTTAAACGGCAAATCGACAATTTGTCTCTAATAGAAGCGGCACTTTTTGGCCAAATCTTATGATTTGGCGATATCTCGCAAACGCTACAACCAATTTTGTTCAAATCGTCTCCTTTTGGCAAAATAAGCATAATAAGGCCTTAAACGGCAAATCGTCAATTTGGTTCTAATAGAAGCGGCACTTTTTGGCCAAATCGTACAATTTGGCGATATCTCGCAAAAGCTACAACCAATTTTGTGCAAATCGTCTCCTTTTGGCAAAATAAGCATAATAAGGCCTTAAACGGCAAATCGTCAATTTGGCTCTAATAGAAGCGGCACTTTTTGACCAAATCGTGTAAATCGTACGATTTCGTGCTATTTCCGTCATTCTTAACAATACTGAGCTTAAAAATAGTCAAATCCGTGAAATCGGCGAGTTTCGTCGGAAATTGCCCGAAAACCACGATTTGGCGTTATTTCGCCAACGCTTCAACCAATTTTGTTCAAATCGTCTCCTTTTGGCAAAATAAGCATAATAAGGCCTTAAACGGCAAATCGTCAATTTGGCAATAATAGAAGCGGCACTTTTTGGCCAAATCGTACAATTTGGCGATATCTCGCAAACGCTACAACCAAATTTGTTCAAATCGTCTCCTTTTGGCAAAATAAGCATAATAAGGCCTTAAACGGCAAATCGTCAATTTGGCTCTAATAGAAGCGGCACTTTTTGTCCAAATCTTATGATTTGGCGTTATCTAGCAAACGCTACAACCAATTTTGTTCAAATCGTCTCCTTTTGGCAAAATAAGCATAATAAGGCCTTAAACGGCAAATAGTCAATTTGGCTCTAATAGAAGCGGCACTGTTTAGCCAAATCGTACAATTTGGCGATATCTCGCAAAAGCTACAACCAATTTTGTTCAAATCGTCTCCTTTTGGCAAAATAAGCATAATAAGGCCTTAAACGGCAAATCGACAATTTGTCTCTAATAGAAGCGGCACTTTTTGGCCAAATCTTATGATTTGGCGATATCTCGCAAACGCTACAACCAATTTTGTTCAAATCGTCTCCTTTTGGCAAAATAAGCATAATAAGACCTTAAACGGCAAATTGTCAATTTGGCTCTAATAGAAGCGGCACTTTTTGGCCAAATTGTACAATTTGGCGTTATCTCGCAAATGCTACAACCAATTTTGTTCAAATCGTCTCCTTTTGGCAAAATAAGCATAATAAGGCCTTAAACGGCAAATCGTCAATTTGGCTCTACTAGAAGCGGCACTTTTTGGCCAAATCGTACAATTTGGCGATATCTCGCAAAAGCTACAACCAATTTTGTTCAAATCGTCTCCTTTTGGCAAAATAAGCATAATAAGGCCTTAAACGGCAAATCGTCAATTTGGCTCTAATAGAAGCGGCACTTTTTGGCCAAATCGTACAATTTGGCGATATCTCGCAAACGCTACAACCAAATTTGTTCAAATCGTCTCCTTTTGGCAAAATAAGCATAATAAGGCCTTAAACGGCAAATCGTCAATTTGGTTCTAATAGAAGCGGCACTTTTTGTCCAAATCTTATGATTTGGCGTTATCTCGCATACGCTACAACCAATTTTGTTCAAATCGTCTCCTTTTGGCAAAATAAGCATAATAAGGCCTTAAACGGCAAATCGTCAATTTGGTTCTAATAGAAGCGGCACTTTTTGTCCAAATCTTATGATTTGGCGTTATCTCGCATACGCTACAACCAATTTTGTTCAAATCGTCTCCTTTTGGCAAAATAAGCATAATAAGGCCTTAAACGGCAAATCGTCAATTTGGCTCTAATAGAAGCGGCACTTTTTGGCCAAATCGTACAATTTTGCGATATTTCGCCAACGCTACATCCAATTTTGTTCAAATCGTCTCCTTTTGGCAAAATAAGCATAATAAGGCCTTAAACGGCAAATAGTCAATTTGGCTCTAATAGAAGCGGCACTTTTTAGCCAAATCGTACAATTTGGCGTTATCTCGCAAACGCTACAACCAATTTTGTTCAAATCGTCTCCTTTGGGCAAAATAAGCATAATAAGGCCTTAAACGGCAAATCGTCAATTTGGCTCTAACAGAAGCGGCACTTTTTGTCCAAATCTTACGATTTGGCGTTATCTCGCAAACGCTACAACCAATTTTGTTCAAATCGTCTCCTTTTGGCAAAATAAGCATAATAAGGCCTTAAACGGCAAATAGTCAATTTGGCTCTAATAGAAGCGGCACTTTTTGACCAAATCGTGTAAATCGTACGATTTCGTGCTATTTCCGTCATTCCTAACAATACTGAGCTTAAAAATAGTCAAATCCGTGAAATCGGCGAGTTTCGTCGGAAATTGCCCGAAAACCACGATTTGGCGATATTTCGCCAACGCTACAACCAATTTTGTTCAAATCGTCTCCTTTTGGCAAAATAAGCATAATAAGGCCTTAAACGGCAAATCGACAATTTGTCTCTAATAGAAGCGGCACTTTTTGGCCAAATCTTATGATTTGGCGATATCTCGCAAACGCTACAACCAATTTTGTTCAAATCGTCTCCTTTTGGCAAAATAAGCATAATAAGGCCTTAAACGGCAAATCGTCAATTTGGCTCTAATAGAAGCGGCACTTTTTGGCCAAATCGTACAATTTGGCGATATCTCGCAAACGCTACAACCAATTTTGTTCAAATCGTCTCCTTTTGGCAAAATAAGCATAATAAGGCCTTAAACGGCAAATCGTCAATTTGGCTCTAATAGAAGCGGCACTTTTTGGCCAAATTGTACAATTTGGCGATATCTCGCAAACGCTACAACCAATTTTGTTCAAATCGTCTCCTTTTGGCAAAATAAGCATAATAAGTCCTTAAACGGCAAATCGTCAATTTGGCTCTAATAGAAGCGGCACTTTTTGGCCAAATCGTACAATTTGGCGATATCTCGCAAACGCTACAACCAATTTTGTTCAAATCGTCTCCTTTTGGCAAAATAAGCATAATAAGGCCTTAAACGGCAAATCGTCAATTTGGCTCTAATAGAAGCGGCACTTTTTGGCCAAATCGTACAATTTGGCGATATCTCGCAAAAGCTACAACCAATTTTGTTCAAATCGTCTCCTTTTGGCAAAACAAGCATAATAAGGCCTTAAACGGCAAATCGTCAATTTGGCTCTTATAGAAGCGGCACTTTTTGACCAAATCTTATGATTTGGCGTTATCTCGCATACGCTACAACCAATTTTGTTCAAATCGTCTCCTTTTGGCAAAACAAGCATAATAAGGCCTTAAACGGCAAATCGTCAATTTGGTTCTAATAGAAGCGGCACTTTTTGTCCAAATCTTATGATTTGGCGTTATCTCGCATACGCTACAACCAATTTTGTTCAAATCGTCTCCTTTTGGCAAAATAAGCATAATAAGGCCTTAAACGGCAAATCGTCAATTTGGCTCTACTAGAAGCGGCACTTTTTGGCCAAATCGTACAATTTGGCGATATCTCGCAAAAGCTACAACCAATTTTGTTCAAATCGTCTCCTTTTGGCAAAATAAGCATAATAAGGCCTTAAACGGCAAATCGTCAATTTGGCTTTAATAGAAGCGGCACTTTTTGGCCAAATCGTGTAAATCGTACGATTTCGTGCTATTTCCGTCATTCTTAACAATACTGAGCTTAAAAATAGTCAAATCCATGAAATCGGCGAGTTTCGTCGGAAATTGCCCGAAAACCACGGTTTGGCGTTATTTCACCAACGCTTCAACCAATTTTGTTCAAATCGTCTCCTTTTGGCAAAATAAGCATAATAAGGCCTTAAACGGCAAATCGACAATTTGTCTCTAATAGAAGCGGCACTTTTTGTCCAAATCTTATGATTTGGCGATATCTCGCAAACGCTACAACCAATTTTGTTCAAATCGTCTCCTTTTGGCAAAATAAGCATAATAAGGCCTTAAACGGCAAATCGTCAATTTGGCTCTAATAGAAGCGGCACTTTTTGGCCAAATCGTACAATTTGGCGATATCTCGCAAAAGCTACAACCAATTTTGTGCAAATCGTCTCCTTTTGGCAAAATAAGCAA